>NW_017099654.1:0-7230 GCF_001412225.1 Nicrophorus vespilloides
TAAATTTGGCGAATTGGGTGCTAGGTGGAGGGACTACTAGGTGATTAGGACGACAAGTTGAAAACTGCATTATTGCATTGTACGTGATGTTAGAAACAAAGTTGTGGTTCTGAAAAGAACCGATTTCATGTCTGTGGGATCGATCGATCTAGCAGACAGCAGCTTTCAGGATCCAAGCTAATGCAATTTACATTAAATTACGTTTTTCTAGTTTAATAGGTATCCCCCACCTCGTACGCGGGCACCCTAACGCCGCATGCGCGGCGTTCCCCCACCGCGCGTCCGATCTGTTACCCCGCGCGTCTTGAGCTATTTATCAGTGTAGTTTTTAATGGGGCGGGGGATGTACGTGTTTTTTCCGCCGCTTCCAAAACTTTTCTAAGTCCAAAACGTAACTTTTAATATGTTGATCACCGTTTCATAATGAACCACCTTGACTTCAAAATTTTCTTAGAAACGACTTTTTAGGGTGCATTTTTTTTGCACATAGAGCATAACTGATTGATGAATTGTATGCAGAAAGTTCTGTAGATTACGTTGTTCAATTTTCGTTCCTACAAAAGTGTCAAAGACAAAAAGTTTGAGGACGAATCTCAAAAACCCAATGTCCCACGATATGACCAATTATGTCATCATGTTCCGAATGGTACATTTATCAAATATGCATTTTAAAAAATGCAATTTTCGATAAAAGTCTAACGACCATCGTATTTTTGTAAACCGAAATCCACGACTTTTAATACTATATAAAAAGGCCTTATGCTACGGCATCTGTTGCCGAAAGTTATTCAGATAAAGCTTTCTTTGTTCAGAAGTTATAGACCTTTCTTTTTTTCGACCCGGCGCCTCCACTATTTTCATGAATGGAGCACGACAAGAAAAATTAATGCGCAAATACGCTTCCCAGAGCTATAATTTAAAGCAAGAACCTTAAGTATAACTTAATGAACATATCTTAATAGTTTGTTCATTGAAGGAGTAAAGATTCAGAAGTTATGTGCATATAAAGATGGTGCGCACACCACCTTAATGCGCCAACTAGGAATCACATGGTTGCGGCCAACCAGCGCTCAGTCGCCGCACAGCTGGCGACTCCTTCGGAAGTCGGTTCTTTGATAATTTTTCAACGGTTTTGTATAACGCTACGAAGATAATTATCTATGGATTATTTTAGTAAATTTGAAATAATCTTAAATTACTTACCTCCACGGAATGTTCATAAACTCATATAAATATTTTTTTTTAAACAAATTACAAGGAATGTAATGTAAGTTTCTATGTTATCATCAGCAGATAATTGTAGATTGTCTTAATATTATTATTTACCACCTATTATGTATGTTGCAGTGTACAAATAAATTCATGACAATTCTGATGAGTTTCTTCACACGTGCAGAAGACTGCTTCTTTTCTTTTATTTTAAGGATGTGTTTAATTATAGCTGGAAGGATGGATTATATTCTGTGTTTTAATAAATACATTATTTAAACATAGTTGTGGAGTTTACAGTGTATGGTTGGAAGTATATCTAACAACTAGTGTTGTAGCGTCGAAGCCTAATTCTGAAACACTGATACGTCAATAGAGGGCTCTACTACAGTGATCCTAAGATCAAAATAACTAAAACTATAGCTGCATTTATAACAACTACCGAATAAATACATAAAATAGAAACAATAAGTATTATATTATAATTATCATTGCAAAAACAAAGCTTTTAACATGTTCAGATAGTTTTTCTTTGTACCGATTCTATAGTTGTATAGGAAAATATCATTTTGTGTGCATTTTAAAAAGTAAATTGAACGCTAAAGTAACATAATTTAATATAGATTTTGAACAATGTCATACATTGATTGGACATATGCTAAATTAAGAAATGAATACATAACGCAATTATGTAGCAGAAATGTATTTAAAAGAAAGCTTAATTCAGTTGTACGCATTGTAAAGATTTCTGAAGTATTGTAAGATTTACACTAAATATGAATTATTTTAATTATCATTATGTTTTCAAGGATATATATCAATAATTATAATTATTTATAACTATTACTAAAGACTATAACAGATAAACAAAAATCTGGATAATCACTCGATTATCCTATATTTCAAATTAGCTAAATAGTTTCAAAATTATATAAAAATAAACATTGATCCTGATAAAATATTTTTATATCGTTAAATTATATATTTCAATATTCTTCCAGTATCAAAGCAGATTGTCTTCCTTTTTATTTGTTTATTAAGTATAAAACAATACATGTAATATTTAAACCCTGATGTTGAGGTCTGCTCTTCTTGGTTCATCTCTAACATCTGCTACGTTCGTCTCCTATTGTTTTTTATTGAAATTGCTTTATCGTCATCCTCAATTTCAAAATTTTCAATATTTTAACAAAAAAAAAGAGATTCATTACTTCTTAATAACAAAGCTTAATTAATTCAAAGATTATAATTATAATTAACAAGAACAAATACAAAATAAATACCAAAATTTGTCTAATTTTCATACTTTTTGTACCTGCAGAATCTTTTTTTTCTGGATACTCATATATTTTAATATTAGAAGGTGATTGTAAGCTAATGATGAATACTTTCATATATTATTTTTAATAAAATTAAAACAACTTTAATACTGGTTTTTTTGCTTAATGACCAAACGTAATCTTTCGATCATTGTAAGTTGGGTTGGGTTGTGTTGTTTTAACCACAGTTTCAGAAGATTAATTTAGCTCTTCAGTTTCGCGTTCATTATGATTCATGTTTGATCGACGATTATAATGTTGGAAATCGAAGATTTCTTAAACCGAAAAATATTATAATTATTCTCTAATGCATATTCCAAAATATGCCATAGATATCCGGCCGCTTATATACCCTAAGCGGGTATCATCCTTATCTGCCCTTCCAGGTATATCCGCTACGTGCTGGAGTAGGGCGTACCGGGTTGGTACGTGACGTCATATCCGGGCTGAAGTAAGCGCCACAACATAAACATGTATAAAATAATAAGGGCTAACATAATATAAACAATAACGGTTATAATAACAATGCATTAAAGGTAAAACCGGTTAACATTGTCTTCATAGGCAATTGCGATTTTTCACTGTTCCAGTAATCACTACTAATTGAAAATATAGTGTCATTCTTTCGATATTTTAAAAACAAATTTACTATTTTTATATCAAATATCTATGCCATATATATATGTTAAATTTCGTACTACTGACGGCATAAATTTGAAAAAAAAGATTAAAATAAACAAAATACTTACTTATCAATGTAGACATCACAATTATTTAATAAAAAACGACAAAAGAAACAAATGCAATAAAACAGATAGTTTTTTTTCACTGTATATCTCCTTGTAACAAGTTAGAGCATTTAGAATTTTGTTCGTAAGTCGGGGGATATCTGTACAGTCATTCCCCGAATAACGAATAGGATGGCTTCCATAAAATTACTTCGTTAAACATTACTTTTCATAGGTAAACATACTAGTAAACTATACAAATTCATTCATAAACAAAAAAAAATCAAATAAAGAATACAAAGATAAATCACAAAATTGTATTTCTTCCTAAAGCAAAATCATTGTCATTAAATAAAATTAAAAATGATTCCAGTATCATTTTGGTGGCTTTTAAAACTCACAAACATTATTTTCAATAACTTTCAAAATCTTCCACTGAAAAATCATTATCTTTTGGAATTGATTGAGCCACCTCGCATAACTGTAATTTTCTCTTTATCCTATTGTTGTGTTAATAAGTACTATGTGTACTAGGTGTAATAAGTACTTTCTTATAGAAAGTTCACATACACAGTTAAAAATCCCCATCAGCACTTGCAACATCTACATAGGGCAATAAAAACTTTTTGGAAAAACACTCGGTTTTCTCATATTATGTTAAAGTCGGACAGTTAACTATAAAAACTATGCCAACCACAATTAACGGAGATATAAAAATCCCCGCCGGCGCCTATGACTTACATCCCACATGGCAACGTAGCCCTACCCTTAGGGTAATAGTCCTAGTCCGAGACTCATGTTAGTTCTAATACAACCCTTGAGCAGTAACCTATGCTTATTAGCAACTGGAAGCTAGATTAAGAATCTCCATCGTCTAAGAGTTAAATAAATACAATTAATTACACTGACTTTGATCTAGACTTTACCATAAAACCCTCTAGGAAACAAAGCTACAAATTATTCCACAGTGTCCAGAGATATTCCATTCCGGGACACTATCTTTCAGAGAAAATTTAAAAATATAGGTAAAAATATTTAATGTTGTTGAAATTTTATATGCCGCAAAATAAATTATCTTTGCCAAATGTATTGCGTGGTTGCACACTGCTCTCGTTCAAGGGTTACCAACTATTTCTTTACCCAATTCCTTTTGTATATTGTAATGCACAAATATCGCAAATAATCAAGCAACATAATGATTTTTGTTGATGTTTTTAATAATACATTTTTATTTCAGTTGTATAATTAGTTATCAATAATCTTAAATCATCACGTTCTGAAATATTTAAACGATTTCTTTTATATCGTTTTTAAATATTTGATTACATCGTTTAAGTGAACTTCATAATGTTGTTTTTTTAATCAATTAGGAGTGTTCATTCTGTTTCGAGATACAATGATGACCTTATTGAGGATTATAAGAAATAATTATTTCAATTGTTTCTAAATTTATATGGATCGTAATGTTCGTAGATCAGTGAAGCCCATCCTTTGTCTCGATGAGTCACATTATCAATTATTTGATAATTCATTGCATCCAACACTATTTTTTTTTCACTACAATATTATTATTTATTTTACAATATTTTACAATAAATAATAATTATTTATTTATGGTTAATAGTCAATTTTGTTCTTTTTATTTCTGTATATATTTTTTTGTACGACTGATGCAATAAACATTATTATTATTTATTAATAATTTATTGTTTTTTGGCCTATATTCTGCAATAACTTTAACAAAATAAAAATATCAATGATTCTCAAATTGTTTCCAATACTTTATAAATAGGAATGAAAAAAATATACTATAATAAAAGGTATTTTCAGAATATACATTCCTATGTGAAGTGTTTATAATCAATAAAACATTTCACCTATAGTCAATGTTCATTTGGAGCAGTTAATATTTTTGTTTTATTATTACTTTTATTGTATGAACATGTTTTAATTTAAATTTCAGGCATGTCTAATTTATTTTTACTTATAGTCATCTCTTCTCTTTCAAATAAAATTACATATAAAACACATTCATGTTATATGAAATATCCATGAGTTGATCTCTTTCTTGAATCGATACATTTTTATCAATGTTCAAAATTATAATCATCCACGATCATATTTACTTATTGTTCATACTTAATAGATTGTAAAACACATATTGCAATGTGGTACAAATTTCTTAAGTTTGATAATAATTTCCTATAAAACCTAATTAATTATGGATTGTTTATTTCTTTCTTAAATTCAAGTAAGCCACTCAATTTTCATTCGAAATAAACATAATAGTTATGACATTTATGTTAAATAATATCTTAATGTTAAGTAGGAACTTTCTTCCTGTTTTATTTTTCCGGTATAATTATTTAATTAATTTAATTTTCACGTAACATAATATATTACTTTTGCAGTAATCTACTGCATTTGTTTTTCATTGTTTATTTAAATAAGATAAATATTAAATCTGAAAACTATTGTCGCGTTTGTACACACACACACGTATGTAAAACTGCTTATTTCTTGAGTTTCAATATAATACGTGTGGAAAGCTGCTTCTGTATGTTTCATTAGATGTGTTCTTGTTTATTGATGTGAATACAACTGAATATCTTTCATTACATCTGATTTTGATTAACAATTGCATAACAATTTAGTAGTGGAGGAATAGGTGTTTGGTTGAAAGAATATCCATAAGTATAATGTTACATTAAATAGTCTTCGCATGCAAAAATTCACATAATTACCCAATAAAATAAATTTCTTCGTTTTATTCGATTCGACCAACTAAATTAATGGAGCAGTTTATTAATTATAACGTCAAAATATAGTTTCCTGCAGATTTATTTTGTGTGAAAACTGTACCACCAAAATAGCGTAAAGTACCATTAGTTAACTCAAAATCATCAAAATATTTTCAAAAACATGTATTAAATTAATGATATTATAAACTATTAATCTTTTTTTGTTTTGTTTTATTATTATTGTGAATGAAAATGTTTTATTAAACAATAAATATAAATTAATGAACATATTAATTTTGAAAACTGCAAAAAAAAGCATGTTAAATTCTATTTTAATAAAACAATTAATGTTGCTATTATTTATGTATTCTTTTTAATAAAAATTAACATTTAATTTAATAATTTTTTCATTCAAATATAAATTAGTTTTTAAATAGATTTAGTTTAAATATATGGTTTTAAGATTTGAGAAAGTTTATAAAAGAAACAGAGATTTATGTGAAAGAGTTTTCTACTGAAATTGAATAAGCTTAATAAAATTAATCCGACTATACAATTGTTCTACTAATGTCATAAAATAAATCAATTTTGAATAAAAATAATAAAAAAAAGTACTAGCAAAAATTGTAAAAAAAAAATGGAATTTATTCATATTAATCTTAGAACTACCAAAATCTCGCAAAGCACAGGTTGGCGACAGCTGCTGTAAAGGGTCTTAACTGTTTATTTATTATACTTTCAATGATGACAATTATCACGATGTGTACTCCAGATTTGTTTATTCGGTCTATAAGGAATCGGTTTCGCCAATATTCCGGACTATTTGAAACGGACTGGTCGAGTAAATAAATAAATAAAATAGAAATAAATATTGTACTTGATAATATAAAGATTTTTGTCCAACATGTAGCCTTTACAAGTGTTACATGATACATTCAGTTTTATTTTTGATGTTAGCAACTTATTAGGTTATTCCTCAAGTTATTATTGTGGGCAATCATTTCATTATCATTGATTATTTAATTAGTATGTAGTATACTGAATATACATCCTTATCTGGTAGATTTAATTATGGTTTATAATATTTTTTATGAGATTAAATGTAATGTTCTCCAAATTTTTATAAATGTTCACCAAAAATCAGGAGCTAGCCTTGCTAAACTTATAATTTCATGAAAAATACTACTTCTAATTTTTGGCCAACCTTTTTAACCTCACGTAACACTAAACACA
>NW_017099654.1:7240-185612 GCF_001412225.1 Nicrophorus vespilloides
ATGCAAATATAATACCGGTCAGTGAAAACTGAATAATAATAAATAATAAAATCAAAGAATAATTGCTACACATTTGATTATAATTATAATAATTTATTGGCTAAAAAAATAAAAATCCAAAATAAATTAAATGGATTTAAAACTATTTGCATAATTCCTTAACGTATTGGATTAATGATTTCCCACATTATTTTAAGTATTTGGCAGCTTTACCATATATAAATTGGTTTATAACAACTTTTTTTATATCACTCTAAGCAAACATCTTATATAAAGTTTAAGTTAATACATATTTAATTAGTCTTAGTGTTATTCGTTCAATTCTACTGTAATCATTGATGACTGAATTATAAATAGAAGATATGTGTCCTAAAATCTATTTATATTTCTATTATTCGGAAATTGATTCGAAATGGAAAATGAAAAATTAGATTGGAATGAATCTTTATGTTGTAATTATTGATTCTAGTTAATTGGCCGTATAATATTTTGAATTCATAATAATTGCTATATGAATTAACTTATTTCTAAATTCATAATTTTGTTTTTAATTTATTGTTGCATTTTTTTTAGTTTATTTGTCTAAATTTTATACTTTATGTTTCTTCTGATTTAATATTTATGAAGACCTCGGTCGTTAGCCCTTTGGCCAGTCTATTAATATATATTTTTTTTATTGTATGTTAAAATTTATTTATGTATAAATTGTACTTTTTCTTCTTATGTATCGATGTTTGGCCAATAAATTATTATTATTATTTATGAATTTATTAAGCATTTGTTGTTCACTTAACCATCTCCCACTTATCGCTTACTCTTAAATATATATGTACAATATAAATTTTTTGTGATTGTACTAAAAATGAAATGAAAAATAAACAAAATAAAATGTACTCTATAGAAAACCATAAACAAAATACCAATATTATTTTATATCTGATTTTAAAAAGCAAAAAAAACGTCCATAGATCCATCAATTCAGACACTTGCCCGAAGGCAATACTTTACAAATAACTGTTAATTATTATTAGATTTTAAACAGAAATTTGAATATTGTAATTCAACTATATATAAAATAATATACGTATTGAAACAGAGATTTGTCAGGAATGAGCAGCTGCATCGTGAGGCTAGCATACCTCACATCTCTGAATTCATGTCAAAAACAGCGACGAAGGCTTTTGACAGAGCTGAGGCCCATACAAATCCTCTCCTGCGGGAGGCAATCGACTACGATCCGGATGAACACAAACGGCCAAGGATGGCAGTCACCTGACAACAATAAAGCTCTTAAACGATTGAACATCCCTCTCGTGTGATGATGCATAATCACACGAGCCACTAGGATGAGTCTTACTCCTACTAAAGTCATGATCCACTAGGCTGAGTTTCTACTCCCCTCAAAAAATCAAAGCCATGCATTCCATACGATAAAAGGCAACGGGACCATTCCCCACCTAGCATAAAGTATGAAAAAATAAAAGATTTGAACTATTTGAAAATGATACAAAAAGTTTTCATTTTCTGAATAAAATTAGTTCTATTAAGGAATTAGAAATTTTATTGTAAGATAATATAACAACAAATGTGAGATATTAATCATTATTCTTAATAAAAAAAATCAGTTAAGCTTTTGAAAATTGAACCACAAATTTATCTATATTACTAACAATACCGGCACCTGTTGCAAATGGTAAAATTGATTAAATATAAATATAACGAGAATTGGCACAAGATGAAATATTTAAAAAGTAGATAAAAGGTAAATATTTCAATTATATATTCTTATAACATGCTTTATAGATTTAACTACTTACTAACTTTACTACTAAAAATAATATTTGTAAAATCCTGTCAAAATAAATATTTAAAATTTAAAACTATTACATATTAACGCCACCCAAAAGCCATATTTCTCTGAATTGTTGCTTGCTCTTGAGTAATATTTTTTTGAAATTATTTTCTGTGAGAAAGTTTGAAGCGTAGTGAACAAACATAAATAATATATTATTTAACACAAACAAATTTCAAGATTTTAAATTGTACAGTGAACTTCCTCTAATATAAGTAAATTAAACAAAAACAAATGTTAATTGTTTTTTCAATTAATTTATTAATTTATTTTTTAAAATATAACACTTCATTATGTTTTTCATCCAAATGTTTTTTATTTTTGTTTCTATGAATGCTTCGGATAAGTTATTAAATTAAATTTACATTATTATTATATAAGAATTCTTATATAAATTATTTAAACATTTTAGTGTTCATCAGTAAATTTTGATGAAATGGGGTATACTGCATTTATTATACACTTTTTTTTGTTAATAAAATTAAGAGACAGTTATTTCTGTAATATACCGCACTATTTGAAACCGGACTAATCGAAGACTTTAAAACCGCAACAAAAATAAACAGCACAAAAAGTGACTTGGCTATTTCAAAAATGAAGAAATAAGGTCGTCTTCAAATATAATGCTCATATTAATTCAGATTTCAATTATTTTTAAACTTTAAAGACAAAAATGAAACATTAAAGTCTATTTACTTTTTATACTGCAACTGTTAATCGTACTCTTGAGGCTATTTATCAAATTTCCTTACTCGTCGCTGAATCTGGGTGTAATCATATTATAGGAGAGAATTTAATCAAATCATCATTATCAGCATTTCTTAATACAGTTCTGGAAATCGAATGCAACTTCTTGAAACGCTGAAAATTCTCAGTGCAAATGGATCTATCAACTATGAGAGACAGTGACGTCGTATTGATGACTTACGTAAAATTTATTGATAAAATGTATCTATCTCCAAAGATATATACATAATAAGCTAATAATATATCGATACAAAGTATATCATGAGCTGCAGATGGTGTTGCTAATATGATGGGCAAGGCAAATGAATGCTTGAAATTGATGAAAGATTGTATGCGATGCATTGAGCTTCTCTGCAATCTCACGTGTTGTGAATCGATATTGCGTTCTTGCCTTTTCGGAAATAAGAAATAAAATATGCCAAAAATTTTCCTCCATTTTAAATTTGTGTTAAAACAAAACTAAATAACTAATCGATGCAATGTTTTAACTAAATTAAAACTGGAAGTCCAAACAATAAATAATATATGTTAGGTGCTTGGAACACGCTGAGAAAACATAAGAATATGCGAAGACCGAATGTGACAAAATCACAATAAACAACATTAAGGAACAAATAAAACTCTTGTCGATCCAAAAACGAAGATATTTGGTTTCATTATCTTCAGTGAATTATATCAGAAATATATTTTCAACAAACAATTTCAAAACTTGCATTGTCTCAAAAAAAGTGAAGTGACTGATACCGTTATAAATGCAAAATGTTGAGTCAGTTAAAAATATCCAAATTCAACCAAATGAGATAAATAATCTATTGCTACCATTTCGATCTTCATATTTGGCTGAATGTGGAGCGCATTATTTATTTAAATAATAAATAATTACTAATAATTAACATCTTTCATTAACATTATTTCCCATTTGAATTTCAGTTCTCCATTATATATTTAACTTACTGTGTTTCTCAACAACTTCCTAGTGATTTCTTCCTAAAACCTATCATCTAAGTTTCTTCAATGAACAATTCCATTTTAATATAAAAAGTTATGATTATGTTATATAAGAGTCGCAAGAATTTTAGGAATGCTAAGAACAAAACGATAATTTATGTATAAAAAAATAATTTACTGTACTAATTAATTTTTATTATGATCGATGCCGCACTATGCGATACATCGCGTTCTTTTCAGAAAACATTTGCTATATTTAAAAGTATTAGATTTAATGACATCTTATACTAAAGTGAGTTTAATTGAATTATATTGCAATTAAGATTCCAATTTAGTAAATTGGTTAGTAATGGCCATCTGCTTTTTTTTTTAAATTAATTATTAGTAAATATAATATTTATTTATTTTAAAAACCATGATTGGTCCTAATTTCGTTCAAAAACATATATAAATAAGTCGTTCTGACCAATAATAAATTAATTGTTATACCGAGTATTTATATAATTTATATAGAGCATGAGTAAAATAATGAGTTATAACAATTACTATTATTAAAGAGCATGCATGGTAGAAAGTTCTTGAGGTAGATTAAACAAAATAGAAGTAAGGTGTGGTATATAGTTTGCGTGAAGGGTGACGGGGTGAATTTTCCATATTATTTATTAATGGTGGATGCCGTGTGTCGTCGAAGTTCTGCTCGCGTTCTATTGCTTTCCGAGTGCGCAAGTACTGGAGTCATCGTACATACGGCATCCAATTATCGGGGACCGGGCATATAAAGCTCCGAAGTTTCTTCAGACACAGTTCAAAAATTCACTCAGGTGCCGCATCGCAGACATCGCAGTGATTCAAATTTGAGAGAAGACATTAATCAGCAAACGAAACGAAAATGGTAAAACATTATTTCATATATATATAATATTTAAGATATTTATGTTTGCAATAGAAATTATTATAAATTTTCTGCAAATATACACATAATTATTGATTTATAACCATTGTTTTTATTGTTCTTGTAAATCAGAGCATAACGATTTTAATAAATACAACGGTTGTTTTATCATTACAATAGTCTAGTGTAGATTGTATTAAACATTCGTTCTTGTTATTAAATGATTTAAATTACTCTCCGCGCATGAAAATAAATTTTGAAAAACGTAACCTCCGTCTTTTGTAGAAATACTTTCATTTAGAAATCTTCACTTAGTTGAATAATGTGATAAATATAAATTATTCTTTTTCTCTCGATTGGATCATGGCCAAAGGAAACGGTAATACGATTCTCGGCCACGTACAGTAGTTACCCGAGTAGAGTATACAACATTTCCAATTTGTTGTTCGTTGTAATCTTAGAATAGACGACTTTTACATGCGCTGAGAGCCAGAGGACGAAACGATATTAAATATTAGCGAAACTAATTGCAGATTGAGATTGAGGCAGTGCGCCTCGCATCGTTTCGCTTTTGTTACACCCTTCGCAATGTGAAATCCATTAATTCCTACTCGAATTAGCCGAGCCCGCGATGTTATTGTATTACGCGCATGAATAATCGTAATTATAGAAAGACACCAACCGTTAAAGAAGGCAGGAATTTAATAGAAGCGAAACTAAATTGATTTTATATAATTTTATTGTCCCTGATATTTGAGTTTAATCCAATTTATAACAGAGTACTTGATTATTAGCTGAATCAGAACGATTATTTAAGTAGTAAACTTAAAAAATACGTTTTTTTTTTAAATATTGAATTAGAGATTTTCAAATATTTAAAAAAAATTATTAAGTATAGCAAAGAAGTATATATTATAGATTAAAATAATTTATAAATTTATTATAAAGAAGAAGATAATATACAAAAATAAGAAATTTTGCAAGAGTTTTTATTAAGTTGTACGTTTAATTATTATAAAATATAATTAATTTTCTTTTCTTGATTTAGAAATTATAACATTAAGTTAACTAGAAGCTGCAATCATTCTTAGAAAGACAGGAAATAATATTTGTTTTTTTTTGTTAATTCATTTATGTTACAGGAAGTTCACTTAACAATTAACCAAGCGCAAAATTAGTTTGTTTTAAACAATGTACTTCTTGTTTTCGTTCATTACGGTTGCGTGGTACAATCATTCACACTTTTCGCAGAAATTACCGCCCGTGATTCATACACGTCGATTTTTCTTTTATTGATTCGTCGCGGCTTGGCATGGGCTGGTCTAGTCTGGCTTGGTTGCCTCTGTCGCGACAGGGCATATAATGTTAACGACTTCAAAACAACTGTTTCGCCCAAGGGCGGATTCCCTCTTCTTCGATTTAGATAAGGAATGAGCAATTTTATTTTGCGACTAATAAGTTCATAGTTTACTATCACAGATAACATCCAAATTGATCCAATTTGAAAAGATATAATATGATAACAATATAATTTATTTTATTGAAGCAATATATATACGATTTACTTACGTTATTATTAAAATAAAATTGACGATTTTCAAAATATCTTCAGGAAAATGTTATGTAAAGTAAGAGCTTTATATCTATAAAATGTTGTTAATAATATTTTAATACACAGAAATACAAATAGTTTATAGTAATAATAAAAACAGATAATTTGCTTATAAAAATAACATTTATTGCAACAATTATATAAATAAATTAACTGCTATAAAAGTTATCAGCCATAGGTCTTACTGCCCTTCGCGTATTATTATTTTTAATTCATAACAAAAATAAAAACTTTCAGTAATAAACAACAACAATAATAATAAAAAAAGATTAATTGCTACAAGAGGCTATTGTCCATAGGTCTTTGTGTCAATTCTGTCAAAATTAGTAAACGAGAAGTGCTGAAAATCTAATAAAAGAATTAAAAGTTACTAAAAAGTAACTGCAAAAGTTATTTTCTACTAATATTTTTTTCCTGTTATTGAGTTTGATTATTGCCGTAAATCTTATTTGTACCCTGGTAGTTTTGTAATATATTTTTACATAGATTCTAGATGATAGTTAGATTATATCGTGTAATGAAAACTTATTCCTTTAATTCGACGTGGGTCCATTGTGACCTTTTTTTATTGGATAAGTAGTGAAATTATAACACAAAGGAAAACCGACTTATTCTATTCATTAAATTTAAGGCATTTTATCAGAACCATTAAAAAATATATAAGTTAAAGTAGTCACTTTAAAGCTAAGATATAATTGTTTATTTAGGGAATTATTTATAGGTTAAGTCACAAGAATCAAATTGAATAATAATTTATGAGGCAAACATTAATTATAACATACAATTATTAGAATAATGACCTTCTTTGTTGAATCAAAAATGGAATATTTATTTTTATCCGCGATTTATGGATATTTTTACCGCATTTGTGCGGTTAGGCTGAGTCATTCTTCGAGCCAAATGGGGAATTCGAGACCAAGATGCGATAAAAACAACGCACTTTAGCTCTATTTCAGTGCATGGAATGAGAAAATGAAAAGAAATTAATTATTGCCTAGACATATATCCTTTAACAAGCTTATCTATCTATATAACATTACGTATTTATCGATCTGTTTTCCATTTAATTATTGCATTCACCAGAAACGGCTATTCAGTATTGATCCATTTTCATATGCAACTGTACATGGCAGAAGTGAAATTTGTAAAAGCCCATAATTCGCGTAACGGCATTAATTGCTTGATAGGAAACAATATAATGCATCTGGGCTTCGGATGATTGCAAACATATCTCATGAACTATGTAAAATCAGCTGCATGAATGTGTTCTCATTTGTTTCTATTAACGATTTCATTCTATTGGTTCTTATTTATATGATTAAAGTGATTGAAATTGACGTGATACGGGAAGAATAATAAGTTTGATAGAAATAGCATAGATAATAATTGGAAAATTACGAACAAAGGAAATAAAAGTTGTTTCGACTTTCTAGCCTATACACAACCAATATTAACCCGTAATGTGGGGTAAGGTAAAATTTAATGGATATTATTATAAAAAATATATGTTTTTCGTGGAGGGTTGGTTGTTGATTGGTAACTAGAAAAGCTATTATCATGTATTATATTTTGAAACCTTGTACCAGTTACTTTTCAACTCTTATATTAAAAAAAAATCAATCCTCTTTGTCTTGTTTCGGCAAATCCATTTACAATGCTTACTGCCATTGTGATAGAACGATGATGATGAGTAATATTAAGCATACGCAACCCGTCTCGGTTAGTAAACGGTTTAATTGTAGACCACCGTCTCTGCAATTGAATATTTACATAACTGCACACAATGCAAATTAATCATAATTCGAGACTTATCATTTACCGAACAATGCGATATGTGTGTCATTGTCATGTTGTTGTTCTATAATTAACAGTGTTATTGTTATTTTTTTTGCAGAGGGAATGCATTTCAGTTCACATCGGCCAAGCCGGAGTCCAGATCGGCAATGCCTGCTGGGAGTTGTACTGCCTTGAGCACGGGATCCAACCCGATGGTCAAATGCCGTCCGATAAGACCATCGGGGGTGGAGACGATAGCTTCAACACTTTCTTCAGCGAAACTGGTGCTGGGAAGCATGTGCCGAGAGCAGTTTTCGTCGACCTGGAGCCCACGGTCGTCGGTGAGTAATACGTCGAAGAGAACATCATAAATTGAATAACGCAAAGTGATATAATTTACTCTAAATTACATAAGTATCGTATAACGTGTCTCTTTATATACACGGACCGCATCTACTTTTTTTTAGTTCTCGTATTAAAAACTCATTAAATTACAACGGTTTCTGAAAAAAGTAGTTTCCAAATATTTATTTTAAAAAAAATATCGTCCTTGCAAGCGAGAGAGAGAGAAAGCACTTCGTTGAATCAATTTGGATAATAATAATGAACGAAAAAAATATCTATTTGGTATACACGTGAAATTAAATGGAAACGATTATTATTGGGTTAAATTCCAGCGAACGGCTGATGGTCAATAATTTAGAATTTTATATGTTTATCGCATGCAGGTTTATATACCTACAGCACACAACGCATTCGTGTACATAACAAATATTGACGGGTGATGTTCGTAGCTGGATGGATTGGTTTGATCAATTTAAATTTGATCATCGATGTGCTCAATAGAAATACGTTGCAGGTCAGCGCTAAGGCAATATTATATGTATGAAAATAAGAAACAATTATGTCCGAGCACCGTGTAATTATATCCACACACAGGCTGCTGAAAATTAATTATTAATATGACTAATAGGTGCGTGATGGCCTCAAAAACGACAGGGACAGTACATTCGTGACCGCACAACATAACATTACAGAATTAAACATAAAATAATACGTCATTCAGTCATGACACTTATCTGTTTCTATGAATATGTATTTTAATATAAACTATCAAATTCATAGAAGATGTAATAAATGCTAAATATATAAAACTAACTTTATGCGATAACGCTAATTTAATGTGTACTTAATTATTTCATACTTGCATTCAAAATTTCTCGATTTTGATCCATCCAATATAATCGGTTTATTAATTATAAACAAAAAAAACATGTTTCTGCTTATATTTAACTTTAAAAATTTCATCCTCACAGAATTTTTTAATTTTTTGTCACAAAAATAACTTTTCCTAGTGTATATCCACTATAAATTAAATGTTCTTACAGTTAATGGAGTTTTGCTTAGATCCGAATAAGTAGAAATTGGTGAATCTAACTGCAACAATTTTCGTGTAAAAAATATAAGAGCTGGTATTATCGTGATTTTTGTCAGTTAAATTGTACGAAACTCGTATATCGTAATGCTTTATAATCGAGCTTTAAAAAACGATGGTTGTTTTTGATATTTTTAATATTTTTGATAATTTGCGTGCCGTGTAGTGCGGGTTTTTCTCGGTCAATGACTGGATGTCGTCATTATTACTAGTAAATCTTTAATGCTGAAATCGCCAGCTCTAAACTTAGCAAATTACTTTCGCTTTAGCTAAAGAAAGCAACTTCTCCGGAGCAGAATATTCCTCAGTTATTTACATAGTGCTATTTTTGGCATTCCAGTAATAGAAAAGTATTACAGTCTAAAATGCACTTTGTTTTCTTCTATCTACTTGAGAGTACTAAAATGACACAAATCATTGAAATGTTACCTTTCAGAATATGTACACAAGTTAATTGCTAAAGTCGTAATTTAAAAAATAAGAGCTGTTAAATTATAATAATAATAACATTTATTGCAACAAATCATACTAATTACTCAAAAAAAATAGCATAATATAACATGAAAATTAAAAAAAAACAAAATGATATGCTACAAAGACTATTGCCTATATTATACAGTAAATCGTTTATTGCTCAAATATTGGTGAATATTAAGATGAGGTTTATTATCAAATCCATGTACACAACCGGGATAAAATATATGTTAATTGAAGTGAATACTTTCTCAGAAAATTCAATAAATAAATTTAAATTCACTATTTAATTTTCAATATGAATAATAAAGAGAAAAAAACAAAATATTCGAAGAGGCACACAAAATGGTGTTTCAAACTAGAATTGCTGTATTCATGTGGAATTGGACATAGACAGGCTTAATCATAGGTTTTTTAAATATTTGTTATTTATAATATTTGGTAAATATATATATATTGTTTTTGGTGATAATTTACAATTAAATTTAACGAATATTTCTAAATTTGGTAAAGAGTTAAATATAATCTATAATCCATCCAGGATCAGCTGAATAATTACCCCATTAATTGCAGTTTTAAAATTTCTGAGTGCTTACATAAATAATAGATTGTTGTAGCATATCATTATAATTGTTGTGTATACTGATTATCTTTGCTCGCACTGAAGTATATTTAGTCGAAAGTAATATAACTGTTTTATTGCCACCCTAAATATAATCGCACCCTATTAGGTCCCATAAAAATATTAAGTAAAGATGTTTAGAGTATGAATATTTACTTAAAACTGGATTTATTTTTATCCACACACAGATAATGTTTATGTACGAATCACTGATAGAAAATGCTTCAAAATATAAGTAAACTTAGTTTCATATAAATAATAATATAATATAAATATTTTTTTAATTGTAAACCCTTAAAAATTGTAACACATAATCAATAACAAAAATAATCCAACACTAAAGGACGAATTAATTATCAATACATTATAATGATTTTACGATAAATTGGTCGATAAATATTTTTAATTATCAAAACTAATTGAAATTGAATTTCAGTGAAACGCTAATGCAGAACGTTGTTTTAGCACTCTAAAAACCATTATAACACTTTTAATAAATTAGACATGCTAATATCAGTTGAATTCTTGGCTTTTTTAAAGGATTATTCACAAGAAATTCAACAGTTTAATCACAATGTAATCAAAAAATTTGCTCATATAAAGAAAAGCAAAAAATATTCAATTTAAGATTATGTTTATATTTATTTATTAATTTATAAATTGTATAATAAAATTTGTTTTATATTTTTATAATAAACGCAACATTCTCTATTACTAACTTTCTACAAGAGTAACTATTTTGAATGCACTTTTTCAAATTCAAATGAACATAATACAAAATATGTAGTAGGTTTGGCATTAGTTTATACATGTATTAAAATTGGTAAATACTGCTTTCTTTATTAAAATTTTATAATCAAATGGACAATACAACGTTAAAAGCTTTTTTTTGACAAATAGTCAAGTTTGTTGCGATTATCAAAATTGTGTGTAAGTGTTTATTCATTTTTTTAATTTATAGTTTAGAAATACAAAATGTATTGACAGAAATAATAATATATCTATAATTCCGACCCCTGATTACACATGTTTCTATCGTTACAAAGCGTCACTAAATATACTAAATATTAAACAATTACTCACAATATTATAAATTAATTCTGCCAATCTGTATGGTCGCATCTAATGGTTGATATTTTCTAGCCGACAGAGGCTATTACATTCAATACTTAAATATAGCAGTGATTTTCAACCTTTTATTTAACTCACAGCACACTTGAATTTACAGTAAAATTTCCGCGACACATTTAAATTATTATATTTAAATTTGTAATTATTTTACTATCCAAAATAATTTAATTAATGAAATAAAAACACTGCACTTCATTCACATTACACCAATTAGCCGCGACATAACAATAGAAAATTACTATACTATATGCTGCTTTCCACATAGTATCACTGCTACTAAGCCTAACCAAAGACCGAGACTAATGATAAAAGTATCGCTTTGTGAGTAAAAAAGCGCACTAATATTTTAGGGAAGGGGATATTTCTTCAGAGAATACGTTATCTGCTTGGGAATGGAAGTTCCTGTTTGCTTAGGGTGGTAATAAAATATTTGTAAGCAGATGTTAAGACTAAATACACTTGATAACTGTTTACACTTAATATTTAAACCATTGAACATTTTATCATTATAGAAATATTTACTTTTTATTTCAAAATTCATAAAATGTATATATGGTTTCTAATAAAACGATGAATCTAATCTAAATTCTGTTTTCCGCTATATTTTATTGATAAAAATTATTAATGTTTAGAAATTTTTTATAAGACCGAGGGGAATTTGAAAAATTATTATACAATTTATAGGTTTATTCAATTTTTAGCCTTTTAGTTGGGAATTATGAAAAATCAAAAATAATTATTAAACAGATTACTTTTATACAAAAGTTTATTTAATGAAATGTTTTTATAATTTAAATTCAACTGAACATAAAAACTAAGTAGAAATTTTTATTCTTCGACAAATTACTTTTATTAAAGTGGTTTTCAATATTTTCTTCAGATGAAGTCCGAACTGGAACGTACCGTCAGCTTTTCCATCCAGAACAGTTGATTACCGGAAAGGAAGATGCTGCAAACAATTATGCCAGAGGACATTATACTATCGGTAAAGAAATCGTCGATGTTGTGCTGGATCGTCTTAGAAAATTGGCGGATCAATGCACTGGACTTCAGGTATAATATATTCATATTTATTATTACAACCGAAATGATCAAAACTGTATCAAAACATTATCATAGTTATAAACTTCTTATATCTGATTCATTTTATTAAGGGCTTCTTGGTGTTCCATTCTTTTGGAGGAGGAACCGGATCAGGATTTACTAGTCTACTCATGGAGAGATTGAGCGTCGATTATGGAAAGAAATCCAAATTGGAATTCTCAATATATCCAGCTCCGCAAGTATGTTTATGTTATGGTTTCGTTCTGTGTGTATTATTTAACATTTTGCAGGTGTCCACCTCGGTTGTCGAACCGTACAACTCGGTGTTGACAACTCACACGACTCTGGAGCACACGGACTGCTCTTTCATGGTTGACAATGAAGCCATTTACGATATCTGCCGCCGCAATTTGGATATCGAGAGACCAAGTTATACGAACTTGAATCGTCTTATCGGTCAAGTAAGTAATTAGTTGGAAATTTTCTTGCAGTTGTTTCATCTGTTGCATTCCTGTAGATCGTTTCTTCGATTACGGCCTCCTTGCGATTTGACGGAGCGCTGAACGTCGACCTCACCGAGTTCCAAACTAATCTTGTACCGTACCCGAGGATCCATTTTCCATTAGCCACTTACGCACCGGTCATTTCCGCGGAGAAGGCCTACCACGAACAGTTGACTGTGGCTGACATCACCAACGCCTGTTTCGAGCCGGCCAATCAACTGGTCAAGTGCGATCCTCGTCACGGCAAATACATGGCTTGCTGCATGTTGTACAGGTAATACTGACTAAAACAAAACCAAATATGAAATCGGTATAAATGATATGTTTAATGTAGGGGAGACGTTGTGCCGAAGGATGTTAACGCGGCCATCGCCACAATAAAAACGAAACGCAGCATACAATTTGTGGACTGGTGTCCGACAGGCTTCAAGGTGGGCATCAATTATCAACCCCCAACCGTGGTACCCGGAGGTGATTTGGCTAAGGTGCAAAGGGCGGTTTGCATGCTGTCCAATACGACGGCCATAGCTGATGCATGGGCCAGGCTGGATCATAAATTCGACCTTATGTACGCGAAACGCGCCTTCGTCCATTGGTATGTGGGTGAAGGAATGGAAGAAGGCGAGTTTTCTGAAGCCCGCGAAGACATGGCTGCTTTGGAAAAGGACTACGAAGAAGTTGCCGTCGACTCTGTGGATGGCGAGGCCGAGGAGGGTGACGAATACTAAACGACATTGCCTTTTTTTTTATCTACATAATGCATACATACTAAATACACTACGATAATTTATTTTACTATTCATACATATATACTGAACAAAAAAAACTGCTATTGTAATTTTGTAACGCACACTGTTTTATACTTTTTATTTATTTGATACATCTTCACCAGGCGTGAAAAACTATTAGCGCATTTTACCAAAATAAACGAACGCATGTGTCACTATTTGATTGATAAATAAGGAACTGTGTAATTTGTGTCTTATTTAGAAGCGAATACAATAAACCTAATAAAAAATAATTACTTTTTTTAGTTTTCTATTCCTCAACATAATTAATAAATATGTGCATACTTAAGCACAATTTGAACTAATCAAACTGAATAGATAAGTCACTGCAAGTATATATTTGTTCAGATTATTAGAATCTACGACTAATGTCATGCAAAGAACAATAAAGATATTTGTAAATTTAAATATATAATTCCTGATAAAATCTAGCTATAGATGCAAAGGAGCATACATAAATTTGCTAAATATTACAACGTACAATAAAACTAATTTATTAATATTATAAATAAAATATATTTGTTTGCACTTTTAGGAATTCATAGATTTTGCATTGATTGGTACAAATATAATGATCTTGTTTTTGAACATAGACTGTATCATATCTTATTTACAATTTCATCTTAAAGCATACAGGTACACTAAATTGAACAATATAGCATGTTCATTTAGTTAAATATTAATAATAAAACAATCACTCAACTGGATGTGACACTTTACTGATTCTACTCAGTTTCATAAATAAAAACTAGAAGTAAATTGCACGAAAACACATACTTTAACAAAAGCTTATTTTTTTTCTAAAGTCATACATTTTACTATTTTTTATAGTACATACGTATTCAATGATTTAAGAAATGTACTGCAGATGATTTCTACAGATCAAGGATAATATCTTGATAAAATGTTCCTGGATAAAGATATATATGATACAAATATTACTACTAATGAAATAAAACATTTATTACAAATATTTCCTTTTTTTGCATTTGCTAAATCTAAATATACATTTTATCACTTACTATGCACAAACACTTTATTAAAATAATTGAATGTAGTCGAATTAAACTAATATTAAAGTCGTCGACTCGAATTTAACGACACACAAGATGGTGATTGTCTTTGAAATATTTCGTACGAATACGGCATCAAGACTAGATATGGTCGCGCAACCCGGTGACGTTCCCCAAAATTCAGTTTCGCTTCTTCGAATGTTTTGGTGAGGGCGAAGTTGGCTCGATCATTTGGACCGCACATTTCCGTGGGAACCAACCTCGGACGCGGTTTAATGCTTTCTCGCTTTCGGGTATATTCGGTTGCATCTTTTCACCAAACAACCAATGCCTTAAAACATAGAAACGCTCGACAATAAAGTAAGTTGCAAATATCACTAACGTCAACTTACTTATTCCAACGAGTTACTAAAACCGTATCATCAATTTCTAGTTTGATGCGAGGATCCTCTGTGCATGGCGAGCTCATGAGTACGTACAGGCCTTTACTAATAGGAAACCAATAACCGGATGCTGGCTGAATAATTTGGTACATCTTTGCTCTTTGCTTTTTCTCAGCCTTTTGTGCTAACTGTTCACGCTATAATAAAAACAATGCATTTACGAGATGTACAAAATGAATTTGCTAATTCATGTAAAAGTATGCAAGTATTTGTTACACTACATCAACTATTGTTATATAATAAATGAACAAACCGTTAACGTGTACTGGTCACATCCTTCTGCGACTTTCCAAGTAATACCATCGCCGATTGGATTTCCACTTAAATTAACCACTTGTTTGATATTTTGGTAGATGCCCAAGTCATATGGAAATTTGAACACCTTTTCTGTGTTTTGCCTCCTCCTTACTGCTTTGTCGTAAATCCATTCTTCGACGCCAGTTCGATTCCTACCAATGGACCTTAACTAATTGGATTGCAAGTTTATATTATTAAAGTTATTTAAATTTCGATTGTTTACCTGGAAAAATAATAGCATACCAACAGCAAATACCACTCCAATGGCTAAGCCTAGAGAGAAAATACAGATAACTACACTGGAAATGCTGAACTGCACCTGGGGAATATTCGGTGTGTAATACATATACCAGATTCTATAAAATCCCCTGTACATACAGGCTGATAGTATAACAGTAGCATGCATGCAGCCTAATACAGAAAACAAAAGGAAGTAAGTGAAATGAGCATGATTGCCCCAGCCAACGCAATTATTTATCCATGGACAGTGATGATCCATTTTCAATGTGCATCTTCCACCTATGATAATAATAATGTTAATAATTAATTTAAAAATAAACTTAAGAAAATACTTTACATTTTCTGCAGTGATGAGCTCTAGGTGCTTTGTATCCTTGGCACACCCCGCAATATTGCAATTCAGATATGTCATCTTCCTTTTCCTGAAATAAATTAATTTAATTAATAAGTACTAATTGAATTGTATATTAGGCATACAGGTGTCCATTTATGTGGTAAAAAGCCTGGCCCATGGAATGCTGCAGCCAGGAAGTTGTAGATTGAGAGTCCGGACAATGCCATGAACCCAAAGATGTTGACAAGTCCACCTGGAGTGTCCGTAGGCCAAATCATACTAGAGCAATGTACAGTCATTCCAGTGACTAACTTGATTATGGCTGCAATTAATAGAATAATTCAACAATTGTCTTTTTAAAAGACTAAAAACTAACCTAGAGCAGTTAGAGGTCCCCAATGGTACAGCCTTGCGAATGGTCCGAAACACATGTTTGATTGATGTATTAATACAACATGAACTATTGCTTATTATCTAAGAGGAAACGTATCAATTACAGCATAAGGTACAAATTATTTGCCTCTGTCAAAAAACCCACATCATAGCCTCTTCACAGCCTCTATATGTACACAAACAATTTGCTATCAGGAGCAGGCAACCCTCTACACACAAAGTCAAGAAGTTTTGTCAATACACTTTTACTTCTAAGATTAATTTATATTACAATATCTTATGTTCTTTAACGATTAGTGTTTAAATTTAAATTTAATATTAATTGATTTTAGAAAGAATTCATATTCCTGACAACCGAACACACAATTGAGAAGTGCGTATGATTACGCCAGTGTTCTTCAACTATTTTTTTTATTTCACAGCAAACTTGACACTTGAGTTAAACTTCTGCAGCACATTTAAATCATAATTAAGTTTACACTTATAGTGCTTCAAACTTCTTTGAAAAATAATTTAATTTTGTATCCCAGTAGCGACTACAGCATACGTCTGTCTGAAGTGTTTAAACTAAAAAGTCATCCGGATCTACCTGGCATTACCCGGAATACTTCAGACTATGGATATCCTGCAATAACAAAACTCTACTGATAAAAACTTCACAAGTTGTCGACAAAACTTACTTCCATTACGGAAGAACTTCTCATAAAACTAACAATAGCTCAGAGTATAGTTAAAGCGACACCATCAATGATATTTTTGCAAGGGGGATTTAAATCTGTGACTGGGATTCTTTAAATTTTATGTTTCTTTATATTTAGCCAATTAATTTGAAAATAATTAATAATATTTTTTTTAGTTTGTCATAGTTTTTAAACATTATTGTCCTGTTTTATCGTTTCCAAACATATTAACTGCAGATGGAAACACGCACACCTCCAACTAATAAAGAAACTTTTGCACGAAACAAGCGTATACACGATTCGTCGAGGTATAACAAATTCAGGATTTTCGAAGAAGTAATTGTAATGAACGACATCACAATAAAATAATTGTTTATTGTTCAGTATTTTTATTTAGTGCAGATTTAGATAATAATTCGTGTTTTTTATCCATTGCATGCCTCTGTAAGCATCAGCTCTTTTGGCATTTAAGACAAAACAATTTGCTCTTGCGCCGCGAATGGAGTCTTGCAAAAGCACCCAGAGACTTGATGTATTAACGAAAAAAAAAACATAATTTTTGGAAAATTTATTTTTATTTTACTAAATTAACATTTACAATTCTGAAATTTGCAAACCGGGCTATATTGAATCCGGACTAATTAAAGAGGGACTGTGCGAGATAGTGCTGTACTATTATTCATTTTTTTCTACTCAGCTGAAACTTAAACAAAATGTAACCATCAAATTTGTGTCAAAATGATAGATACATGCAAAGGCTTAGGCCAGGAAATGTAAAATGAGGATAATGGCCTTAATAAACATGTCTTATAAACAATTTTAATTAAATATTTGCACCAGTTACATCTTTTTCCTATGTCTGATTAGGAGATTCAAAGTACTTATATCTCTTTCCCCAACTCTAGAATGTTGAACCAAGATGTGAATTTTACCGTCGGATGGTTGAAATGTATACATTTAATTATACTGTTGTAGATAACAATAATTGCATATCTGAAATCGTATTCAAAATGTATCTAGTTAGTTTTATTTATCAGCCTGTTTATTACTTGCGATATCCGCATGCTCAGCATATAAATATTGATCATGATAGTAATATACAAGATAGGACTAGTAGATATTTCATCATCTTTCACGCATAACGTAGCCTTTGCGGTTAGGTTGACAATATTGAAGTAACAATAGACCGAGAATCACAAAGCGACTAATATTATGAATGATATCGTTTAATTTTTATGATCAAAGAGAAGTGTATGTTCTGATTAGAATATGTTTCAATAGTTTTTGTTAAATCAATCTTTGATTGAGTATATCTCCCCTATACTGAATGCCCAGAAGTTTACTTTAGTTGGAATCCCGATTGAACTCAGAGTATTTAAAGCTCAGGCTTTTCAATCTATACAAAATAGTTATATTGTAATTATTATCTTGATACAATATTAAAAATAAGGAAAGCACATTAGGTTTTACTTTCGTTCAACTTTGAAATATTTCAATCGATTTATTATGGATATAAAATTGTTGGAAGTACAGTTTGGCACAAGGGGGATTTTCGAAAATAAAAAGATGTGATGTTATTGATTCTTCTTCAATTCTGTAGAAATGAAAGAAAGATATTTTCTTCTCATGCTTCTGATGCAACCATCTAGCGGCGACACTCAAGTTAGAGCGTAATAAATTTTAATTTTTCTCGACACGAACGACAGTTTGATAGCAAGGTTTTGTTTCTCTAATTGGAAAGATTGTTAAATTAATTTATATATGAACCATTTTCTTGAATATGGATTTTATGTATGTACTACGTATACATGAGGAGGATGCAGAAATAATACATTTTTGCTAACAAATTTATTCATTCATTGTTCTGCCTACGTAGGCTAAATTAAAATACATCTTTATAAGATTACAGTCATATCTCGGTTAACATTTCAGCTGATAACGAAGCTTTTATATATTGAAGTCCGTTTTAAGTCTGCTTTAACATAAAAACTATTCCAGATCAACTTCCGACAATCATCCGATAAAATATAATCTCAATAAAGGTTTCAATAATGAAGATGAAGAGGATTAAAAATGTTAACAATAAAATATTTGAGAATGTCATTTAAAAACGTATTAATTTGTTTTGAAATACAAATAGTTCCGAAATAAAAAAAATACTTTATTTTCTTTTAAAATAATTACATATTAATAATCTTATTTATTATCAAAAATACATTATAATGACATATAAATATTATTGGGTGTTAACCTGTCCATGTTTTTTCAAATTAAAAAATTCGCGCCAAAAGTACAAAAATAATGATTATACGTTATTGAAAAGAAAATGTTCTGCTCTACAAGTTATTGTGTTTGCTTTTACGTTACAATCATTATTTTATTGAATTACACGCCTTCAAAATGGAATTCAATCAAGCGAATAAAGTCTCCAAATCTGTGTGAATAATACATGAGAATTCATTAGAGTCACTAGTGTATTCTTGTCCTCTTAATTTTGAAAACACCCAATACATTAAATGAGAGCATTTTTTGTCTTGTAATATATCTTCTGAGCTGTCTTCTGTAACATATTGATCTAAGATGTACAGATTTCTCCTTGTATTTAGAAAATGGCCTTTCATTATGTTCTTTTAAGGGTAGAATTACGAATTTCATTGTTCAGAATTCTTTGTATATCCAGAATTCGTCATAGCAATTACCAAAAAGATTTTTCTTAAGACTATTCTTTGGTCTCCTAATATATAATGCAAGTTCAAATGATTGCCTAAATTAGACTTAAAGCCGCAGTTACTAATTTGAGTTATTATATGTGCGCCCAGCAACATAGTAAAGAAAAACTTGCATGAATAGTTATTTGCAGTCCGTTTCTTTTTTAATTATTGTTAAATATTGAAAAATAATATTCATATTACATATCTGATCCATGGATTTCATTTATTTCTTCTTGGACATACAATAATTTTATTCGTAGGTACATTTACAAAATACATGATAAAAATAAATATTTCAGAAACTTCACATTAGAATAATACTTTATATATAAAATATAGCAACATAAAGGTCTTTACGTCTATAGTCCAGTATATATATATAACTTCTGATTATATTATCATTACAAGGTACACACATTGTCTTACGGAAAGGGATACAAATAAAACAGGAATTATTACATATCACAATTAACAATTTGAGTAAATTCGCTTATAATCCCAAAAAAATCTTTCCTTTCGTAAACGTCAATCACGAACCGAAATAAATAAAGAATGCGCGAAGGGCCGAAATTAGCAACCGCAGGACTTCTGCTGGGAATTTAGGTCGACGTTGTCCAAATCTCGGGGTCTTCCGCGCCTCCCTGGAAGCATAGCTTTATCCACTGCGGATTCCATGCGAATCATCACCCGCTCTAGAAGAGTTTCCACCGCTCTGGCCACATTTTGTCCGGTAGCTGCGCTTGTTTCAATATACACTAGACTAAAATTGAAATAAACAAAATCATAATAAGCAAATCGATGTATATTTATAAATGTGTGAAAAAAAATACTTATTTTTCTCGGCCAAATCTCGAGCCCTCCATTCCATAATCACGCGCCTATCTTCCAGGTCTGCTTTGTTTCCGCATAGAATAACGTCGGGCGAATCGCAGTACGCGTGTATCTGAAAACAATATATATACATATTGATGTATATATGTGTGTGTGTACATATCAAATATAGAAAATCTGTCACAGTACAATCACCAAAGTTATTTTTAGTTTGATGCTTGAGGTTGACAATTGAATGAGTATGTTGAAGAATAATCTAATTATTGTAATAAATATTTTAATTCGACGAAAAGATACACTGTACATTATTTTATGTATCAAATAAAATAATTATAATTACTCCGAAATAACATTTTCATATTAATATAATTGCATTATTAATTATTAATAACAAGTTTTCAGTTCTTGGGTTTGGCTGAGTATGTGTTATGTAAGTGGCCATATTAAGGTAAGTGTAAATTTTACTTACACGTAATTGTTCGATCCAGTTGCGTATTTCAATGAAGGATTGCTCGCTAGTTAGATCGAATAATAGTAGGAAGCCCATCGCGTCTCTGTAGAAAGCGGTTGTTAAACTGCGGAACCTCTCTTGTCCGGCGGTGTCCCAGAGCTGCAGATGAACCCTGTGGTTGCGACCCTTCGTCTGGTACAGCTGAAACCGATGAATCCGATTCGATAAAATTGTATTCAACGCCCGCACGAATTTTAATTAAGCGAACGTGCAAACAACAGAAAGCTGTCCTTTATTGATTAGCACTCACCAATCGCTTCTCCCTGAAATCTATGCCTACTGTCGATATGAATCTGGAATTGAAGGTCCCATCGGTGTATTGATACAGGAAGCTCGTCTTCCCGACACCGGAATCGCCGAGCGCCAAGAACTTGATCAGATAATCATATTCCATCTTAAGCTGATCAAAAGCGGAAACTCTCGTTGGGCGTCTTGCTGAGGAGTAGTCTTGTCACCGTTCTGCCGTCCTCAACCTGTTGCCCCCCTCTTCGGAAAGAATGACGGTGGTTTGCCGGTTCCTAAACCACCTGTCCGCTGTTAGGTGTCATGATCGCGTACAGAATGTCCCGTAATCAGGAAATATGTTGGTTGGCGTAGCGCGAGGATATTTTTGCGCGCGCATTTTCCGAATCGATAAAACTGCGCTGAAAAGCGCGGAGGGAACTTCAAAAACCATTACGACAATGTTAAAAACAATGCGACAAATAAATATGAGTAGCCTCGATTTAATTTGTTTATTTTTTCTTTACTTTCGTAAACATTTGCATTGACCTGGTTTGCAAAATAGTACAGGGTGGATCGAAAAGCAGATATTATTGTATATATGTTTATTTATGTAATCTTACATGCTCTGCATATTCCAATTAAATATTCGTATAAATGTGTTGTAGTAGAATAAGTTACGACGATGTAAAAAAAAGTAATAATAATTCGAGATTATTGTTCATTTAGTCTCGTTCAAATCGATCGCTCGGAAAATTTGGAAAATAAGTGAGCTTAGACAAATTATTATAATAATATTGTGTGCGCATCCTTGGCCATGGAATTTCAGAATCGCTCTTTTTCAATACAATACTATTATATTTTACCGTAACAGCAAGTGTATTGAAAAAAATAGTTTACGGAATTTCATGCTCAGTATCCGGAGCGCACACAAAAGTTGCCTGAGCTACTTGAAATGATTAAAGAAATTGTATTATTAAATATTATTATAAACATTATAAAATGGTGACTAGGAAAAATGTGAAT
Organism: Nicrophorus vespilloides; assembly: GCF_001412225.1. Taxonomy (NCBI): domain Eukaryota; kingdom Metazoa; phylum Arthropoda; class Insecta; order Coleoptera; family Silphidae; genus Nicrophorus; species Nicrophorus vespilloides. The sequence continues at coordinate 29,766 of NW_017099654.1, forward strand.
AATGCAATTAATATATCAAGTTATAGTTAGATTAAACTTCTCGTCAATTAAGTATTCAGTCTGCCATCACAGTTGTACGATGTATGAATAAAAATGAAAGCACACACACACGCCGTGCACCCTACTAGATAATCCGACTACCTTCAATCGACACGCATCAAGTAGTTAATATATAGAAATTCGGAACTACCAAACAACAAACAAAACACATAATATATTTTTTTTTCTTTCTTTTGGAATGTAGTAATAAGATTTATTTTTATTCAAACTAATCTTTACATCGTTATTGCTGCTTATATATATATATATTGTGTATATATATATTATATTTTGTAACAAAAAAATCAATCATCGAGTATATTTTCAAGACGAACTACAATTTTTGGAAAAAGAAAAATAAAATCCCTAAACACGAGCGTCTTATTTCCATCATCGTTTAGCATTTATTTTATATATTACGTTTTTGTTTTACATAATTTTTATTTTGGCAGTGAAAATAATAATTTATCGATTACAAAAATTAATCTCCGTATGCGTATTTGGAGACGCTGCCTTATATGATGATAACAATGAAGAAAAAACTGAACAGCACAACGTAATCGAAACTACATATACATTCTTTATATATAAACTACATGTGTTTTGTGTGATTATTTTTTTTATGCGTTTATACATAAATAATTGTAAGAATAAATCGCTATGAGAGTACAACACGTCTGTAAACTATCCGACATTCAACATAGAATAAATATAGATTTAAAAATTATAATATTATAGATTTTTTTTGTAACAGAATTTAATAATGAAGATGTCCGCTTACAATAGATCGATATTAATTGCGCAGAATCTTTTTAACATCTCGATACTGTTGTGTTTATTTCTCTCAATTTAATCAGGTACGCAATCATAATAATATTTCAAAATAATCACAGGATTTTGTTCTCCATTTCAGAATAATACAAATTATATTACGATAACTATAATAATTAGAAATTCGTATTCACTTCCATTCCACTCTCGCCTCTTAGCAAAAATTAAAATTAAAGTTGGTTCCGATAAGTTAAGAGTTATTATATTGCTTCGAAAAATAGTGCACGTTATATTATTTAATGTATGTATGAATATATATATATAGATATCATCTATAGTTTCCTACAAATAGGAGAATAAATTAAGGGAATGTAAAATACTTTAAGCAACTTTCCCGTTAATCATAATAATCAATTGATGCTATCTAAGGTTAAATAGTTTATTTACAAATGTATCTGTTACCATATTCAAATATATACTACAGAAGTTTCGATAAATAATTTGCTTGCTGTGTCAGTTAAATGGAATCTAGTCTAGATTAAAATATTGTTGTTTTTAAATTAATTATTATTATTTATTCAACAATGCTTAAAGCTATAAATCACCGACGATCGTACGGGAGAAAATAAAAGTTAAATTACGGTGCGGATCTACGTATAGAATAAACCATGTACAGATGACGCCACCATCAAGATTTTTTTTTGTTGCGCCACAAAAATATCACAAGAAGTCATGCACTTTTGTCTTCATTTTATGCGATTGTTTTGTTGTCTTTTTGTTTCTTCGTTTTCTTCTTCTTCTAAACCGCGACTGTCTTGAACTTAGAAAACCGAAAAGCCTGCAAGCGTCGTCTCCTGAAGCCTTTCCAGAACATACACAATAAACCGTTTAGTTCAGACAGCCATTCAAATGATAATATTATTATTTAACACGTAATGATTTCTCCTTTTTGTTTGAGTACAAAGTACAGTTATAATATTATACGAATAATATATATAATTTACTATGTACAGTGCTTTAAAGCTACACGTTTTGCGAACTTTTTGGTTTTCATTTCGTAATTAATTTACTCTGTCTCTAATTATATATATATATATAATATGATTCATTAAGTAGTCTGTGACTTAGTTTATAAATATATTTGTGTGTATATATATATATGAATGTTATTCAATAATCTCATGCCCTCTTCTTATCTACAACAAATCACATTTTTTCACACTCACTGCAGAATACTTGATATGCACGCCATACGTAATAAAATATATAAATAATAAATGTAAGGTTTACTACATATATATGTATATGTATTAACTATATATATACTAGAAACCAAAATTTTTCGATTGATCACGCTGCGAGTCCTTCCACATTTATTCCTCATAGGTGTTTGTGAAACTGTTGTAATGGTAGAAGAAGAATATGAGAAATACCGCGAACGCACTTGGAAACGTGATTCTGGCAATCACGTCTATTGTCTTGGCCACTCGGATCGGATGCGGCGGCTCCTTCTTCCGTACCTGTAATATACAAGACTGCTCTTGGTTAGATATGTCAAACAGTGATATAAATCTGTTACTATAAACAAAATAATTAGAATTATTTAATAGTTATTTTTGATATAATGAAAATTAAATGTTTTTAGTCTCAATTAATATCAATCACATTTTGTGTTTAAAATTGATACCAATATTTAAAATTTTAGTTATACTAAGTCATATTAACTGGTTGTTAGGCAACTAATAAATAAACGGCGCTCAAATAGTTTGGCATATGCCAAGAGCAATTCATAAGAAATGTAAATGTTTTATAAAAATATTCATAACAAATATAGTATAATCAATAAATTAATTTATCTCCGTAGTCTTCTGAGAAAATAATATAAATATCCTCCAGTCTTATACAGTCAGGGGCGGACCGTTACACCTTCATAACCCTGGGCCTTTTTGACATAGTTTGGATTAGTTGTGATTATTTTGATTAAACGGGGCTCTGCAGCCATTAAGAACATGCCTAAATTCGTACTTGTACATAGTTAACATTTTTGTTTGATTGTATGTAGGGGTGATATTTAAAGACAAGTTGGGCCGTAGCTGTTATTATTTGTTTTAGTCTTCCGTAGCTGTTGTTAAAACAAACCCCATATAATAAAAATCAATTATGTACCTGGACATAGTAAGTCATTTAATAACAATTAATTTTATAGGAAAATCTTTAGAAGATTTTTGTTCTATGTAACATGTTAATCATGGCTGAGAGAAGGAACCCATTTGGTTAGTGTAAAAAAAAGTTCCAAATACCCTAAATATCAATAACAATAATATTCAGAAGTAGAAATTAATTTTATGATGATTTAAATTTCAATTACAGTTGTAACATAAAAAAAATCAATCCTTCTTCAAATTAAATTAAAATTTGTAATTTCTAGTCAATTATATCAGTTCAGTGTTACCCATGCTTAAATAATATTGATTTGAAGTTTACTAATAGTAAATTATAGTGAAGAGATAAAGGTATCCAGAAATGCAGCAAAAAAGATAAATTGCAACATTAACTGCAACCTATAAGATTTGACGGATATAAAGTCAAATGGTTAAAATTTGTTATCCTAACCATACCAAAATAATAAAAAATAATTAAGTACGAATGAAAATGATCAGGTACTTATAAAATAAAAAAAATGTGAATATTAGTGACATATGTAAAACGTAAATTAAAATCAATTTGTTGCGATTATCGAATTTTTGTAATTATGGAATTTTTTGTCCAATAAATTATTATTATTAATAATTATAAGTAAGAATATACGTTCATCATTTTATATACACATAATACTTTCTACATTTATATACACATCAGGTATTTAAACTTTAAGAAATAATTGCGTCTGGTATATGAACATTTTGGCAACGTGCTAGATTCTATTTATTTACTTCTCTTTTTTTTTAATTATGTTCTCGTGTCATTTTCCGCACCTGCAAAGATATTTCTAAATAGTTTAGAGAATATGTTGCAGCTCTGAACGCTCACCGAGAATATCGACTTGGATTAGACCCACGAGACTAGCTCGGATAATAAATAAGCCTTTAATGATTTAATTTCTACATATATCAAGTGAGAAATTGAAACGTCGTTTCGTGAATAATAGGCTACTCATAGGCTAGCGCTATTCAAACTGTTTATTGCTAAAAAATGGTTATCAGAATAGTCTTATCTTCAGAAATAAATATTGAACAATTGAAATTGTTAATTGCCAATGACTAACAAAGTGCGCATGCATAGTAAAATAAATTTAGTCCAATTGATTAAATCAAGAAATAATATTTTTTTCTTATTTAATAATAAACAAACTAATTTACTAAGAAAAATGTGAATCTCTTTCAAGTTTAAACAGTTACATTTTGATATAACATTTGTTTATATCTGCATATTGTGAAAAAGATAAGTTTAACGCTGAAACAATTAAATGTTTGTTACAAAGATTTAAACAGTTTTCCTTGCAAGAAGTATCGATTAAATTAAATTTTCAAATATGTGGATTTTTCATAAGAAAAATTAGTCATAATAACAAATATTTCCTAATTAATTTCGATTAAAGGTGATTAATATCTAAGGTATATTCAAATAATTGTTATATAATTATAATATATAAGTCAAACTAAGTTATAACAATGATTAGTTATGTTCCTAGATTGCCCTTATCAACAGCAACTTGATTATTGGCAATATTTATGCATTACAAGGATTTATAAAGTATAGTTGAGAGTGCGTTGAAAGGATGGTGGATAAGTGCACTAACCACGCCACTTGGTTACATCCTTTTAACGTACTTGTAAGAAAGTAAATATAAAATTGTGTATTACCTCAGCACAGCCATTGTTGGCTGCATGAGTGCAGGGATTTGGTCCACACGTTGTACAAGACACTATCTCATTGGCGACCGAAGCCGTCTCCCTTTTCTTATCGCTCTGCGAGAAGAAAACAAATGCACATTCGTCACACACAATCGCTTATCACATTATCCTGTTTGTAAATAATAAAATCATTATCATATTGTAATTCAGTTAAGAGTAAAAAAATATACTTAACAATTACTTAAGCATTTGTAATTATAATAAAAATAAATAAATAAAATAATATTTAAGTAAAAATAAATAAAAAATAATTAAAGACAGAAAAAGATATAGAGATAAAGTATTAAATGAAACTAATACAATTAATGCAAATAACGAAAAGAAAAAGAAATAGAGTAGTAATTACAGCCTTCGAAGAGTCAAAGAAATGCATAAGTGGGGAAAAAAAGAAATGTATTTACAATTAAAATTTGAATAGAAGTTATGTTAGTCCAGTAGAGTTGAGTTTTTATAATATTTTTTATATTTTTTTTTGAGTTTGCTGATTGTTTAGTCCTGGAAAATGAAGAATATGCAGACTTACTGAATTGGCATCGGGTCCCCCCCCGTCTTGGGGACTTTCACAATAAGTCGAGTAAAACTCTTGTTCTATTGACTCCTACCAAAAAAGAATTTCAAAAGAAAATGATACAAATAATAAAAGATGAAGAGAGAGAAAATAAATAATAAAACAAAACAAAATAAAAAAAAACATTGGATACGGATAACAAAAATATAAATTAAATACATAAAACAAGGGGAGGAGTAATAATACTTGTAGCCTTATTAAAGTCTAAGGTACTACGAAGCACTTACGTAAAATCGTCTATTATGTGTGTAATATTATTTTTTTTTTAGTATTTATTAAATAATTATAAATAAAAACAATAAATTAACGTAAATGAATATACAATAATAATTGAATTCGGTTTGTTAAACTTTTTGTGCAGTGTTGACCGGTTGATTGATTGATGATACATGAGCAAGGAGGTCGAGGAAACGAACTAATCGATCATAAAAGCATCAAGTGTTAAATTCAAGCAATAATTAATATTAATAGAGGCATGCCGTTTTTTATTTCTACTGTTTCCCTTGATCGGATGCATTCCTTTACTTTTGTTCAGGTTTACCAGATCACTTAAATTACAGTACTGCTATCATTGTTTTTATTTTGACTTAGTAGAAAAAGAAATTTTCATGCTCATGCAAAGCCGGTGGTGCTCTGTGAGGGTGTGAAGCTAATGGTGATAGGCGGGCGGAGGGATACTATATGGCTTACCAGGGGACTGGCCAGGATAATGCCTATCCTGCTGAGCACAGCGGGCAGTCGCTGTAACATGACCAAACAACGTACATCTTATGACCACACATGCTTGTCTTCTTTTACACGCTCCAACATAAATCAATTTAAACGAATACAAAAATGGGGCGATGGTTACCCTTAATAATTCCTAAATCAAAGATTATTTAGTTTAGGAATTAGTAGCTTATTAACGACTACCATCTCCATTAAACCTCTCATTTTAATATCTTCTTAATAGTTTACAACAAAAAAAGTAATCAGTATAATGAACTCTGTATACTGTACTTGCAAAGTTTGTATGTTAAAATTTCCGAAACATTGCTTATATATGTTACAAAGCAAATACCATCCACCTGTTTTTTTTTTCTCTCTCTTTTAATATCGCTATTTTTTTCGATTTATTTTGTACACAGAATGAGCATGCATACGCTATGTATATTTATATATATACATAAGTTAATATATATATATATAAATTGAGATATCAACATGCAATTAGACATATAGATAGATAGAGATAGATACAAAGAAGTAGAAGAGAAGTAAAAGAAGAATGAAAAAAATATTGCAATAAGTGTGTGTAAAACGACCACTGTAACACAAACACAAAAAGTGAAGCCAAAATGAAAATATATATATGATTTTATAATAGTTTGATTGAATTGATCGATCTTATTGTTGATGTAACTGTAATATATAAAGTAAAAATAATGTTTCAAGTAAGTCGTGTGTATGTCCAAATATTTAAGGTAAAGAGTAATTTATACGCACTGACGTGTTTATTGAACGGATATTGTTTTATCGTCACCTTTTCAATTCGTTTCAGTAAACAGATCAGTGAATGTGATTTTTATAAAAAAATAATTATTATTTTATAACTGTATGAAAGGTATTACTCACTTGTGTGACGGGGTTCTCCCCTGGCCTGTAGACTACGTTGTGCAACGGTCTCTTTCGGCCCACGTAGTTGACACAAACGAACTCCAAGAGGGATGCATAAATGAAGCACATGCAGACGCCGTCCCAGACGTTCATGGCCGTCAGATTTGACACCACTGGTAATGTCGAACGGAAGCCGTTCGATGTTGTGAAAAAGTTGAGCATTGTCGTTACACCTGCGGGTCGAGAGAACAGATTTGGGCACAGCGCATCGGCTGCACTTTAGTACGGTGATCGGGTCGGCTCAAGAAGGGCACGAAGATTCGTGCACTAAGATTTACCTATCATAACTCTAGCAGGCACTGCATTCCATTCTAACCAAAACGTAATAAACGAAGAAGTAACTAAAATAATCCCTGGTATAAATACTGTTGTAAAATAAAATGCTCTATCCCGCGTGAACTTTAGATCCACCTTAAGGCAGCTATAATTACCTATAACATAATTACATAACTAATGTTACAAAAGAACGGTCTAAGTCAATAACATGTATGTACTAGTATTTAAAGAAAATATGAGCATATTGGGTATTAACGGGTGCATATAATATATTATAAAAAGAAACAGTTATTATTTTATTATCTTTGCAACTCTTTTTGCTTGCTAAATCTTGAAAAGTAAAATGTTAAAAATAAAATTGATTTCAGCTCAAAAAAAAGTTACTAGATGTAATGATGAACAGTTATTTGGGAGCCGCAAATATTTTTTTTACCTTTTAAAATGTCTTCAGTCAATGTGGCTCGTGAGCCGTAGTTTGCCGACCTCTGCATCCAATCAAATTTGGAAAGCGGCCAACAGTGGACTTACGATTTTAAGTTGAGGTTATGTTGTAGTGTGTGAGTGTAGTTCAATAAAACTTTCAGTAGCAATAAAGAAACGGTGTTTATGTAAGGTTAGTTGTTATTAATTAGATTTTTTTAGGATTTTTTGGATCTGATCAATTTTGAATAAACACGAATTAGAATTTAAAATTTCGCTTCAGTTTTATATCGTAAACTCTTTAATTCTTGTTTATTTTTATACTCTATTCTTAATTCGACAATTCAAATATTGAATGTCAATAATAATCAAACTTGTATCAGTTCAATTTTATAAATATATTATGGTTTTAATGCACTTTCTGATAGCTACATATCCCAATTTGCTCATTTTCTATTGTAATTTGATTATGTGTGTATGAGGGTGCGACTTTCGAAATTTGATTCTTAAGATTCTTTTGTTTTCTTGTTTTATTCCTCATCTCCAAAATTCTTGTTTTTTTTTTTAATATACGTTCTCTTTTACGCCGTTCTCGTCGACGTCGGTCTTGCTGCTTGCTCTTGCTGTAGTGACTTGCTTTTCATGTGCATTATGAGATTGACACGATACGATATTGATGGACGAATTAGTGGTTAGTATACCTTGTGTTTCAAACCGCTTTTGGCAAAGATTACAAGTGACGATTCCGTTCCTATTTCCCAATGTGTCTCTTCCTACAAACATCAAGTTATTTCGTCTGCTATGCTTTACTATTATGTGATTAGCTAATTAATTATTCAATATAATTATTGTTTGTTCTTAGGAATCAAATTCGCGAAAGCTCAGTAACAACAGTAATATATGCTTCAGCAGCAAAACAAAACAAAAAGTAAAAACATAAATAATAAAAAGTTTTGTTCTGTTTTCATTTTTTTTCTGGGTAAATGTAATAATAATAAGAATACACATGGGAGCGTGAGTTACCTCGCCAGCTCGACTTCGTCGGGCAAATAATGGTCTGATTCTCAATGAGATAAGCATTGAGGGTTGTAAGACTTGGTGATTTTCGCAATATTTCTTCATCGTTCTTCCATACGTACTTGATAGCCGTTTGCTCGTACGATACTGAAATCGAATATGATATTACAACAAAATATGCGAATCGATGACGGTGTCGTGAACTTACTACTTTCCATTGCGAAGGAACAAAGAGGGTCGTCAAAAGGAAATATATTAAGACTACCTTGGCAGGATAAAATAAGGTGCCTCCTGCGTATCGAAGAGTAACAGTATTAACGGGGCTGTGTTCTGTGTAACGTTGATGAAGTCTGACTCACCGCATGAGGTAAGTGACGCTACCGTTTCGGAAGATTTTAAGCGAGAAATGGACCGGAATAAGGGGGTCCTTGAAGTCTCCGTGCATGATGAAGTAAGTGTCTGGCAGCCAGATATCATCGTGGTGGTGGATCGCATTCAGGTGGTCGTACTTACTGAGATTCGAGTAGCGCAATCTTGGGTCGTACCACTGCTGTTGCAGCAGGAATTCTACCTCATATTTCTGAAATTGCGCGGATTTTATTATCAATAAATATTAATTCATAACATTAATGAGCGACCAATTAAGGAAACACGGTATACTTGTAAATTACGCACGTTTAATTGGTTCCGCGTAATTAGAATTATATTTAATGGCCTTGAAAAAATGCGGCCAATTAATTTTACAAAGCTTATATTTAACTGATTAACAAATTTTTAATCTTAATGCCATCATGAAAATATTTTTTTTTACCAAATTTTAGACCACATACAAAACAATCAAAATCAAATGGTTTATTGTATATTCATATATATTTAAAGTACAACCAAATCCAAACATTTGTATTATTTTGTTTTGGACATTACATACTTGTATTGGCAGCAGTTTTATATATTTAGCAAAGTTTTCCCATTAGCTAGCGTCGGTCTTGATATTACGTGAACATTTAATTAATAATAATAATTTAATGGCCAAACATCAATACATAAGAAACAAAAAAAATACATTCTATGCATAAATAAATTCTAACATAAAATATATATTAATAGGCTGGCCAAAGGGCTAACGACCGAGGTCTTTCCGCCCAATGAACATTTATTAAATTGGATTATAATTATTATTTTAATTAATCCCATTTTAAAATATCTGGTTCAAAGGTCATTCACATTTTTTCCTTCGTAAATCAATGAACGGCATAATCGGATTAAACGAAATTAATTTGCAACTGTATTTAATTGGCGGAAATGTAAAATTAATCTATAAATAAATAAAGCGTTAATTTCAATGAAACATTAATGTTATCTTTTAAAAAATAGAATATATTTTTTATTTAAATATAGTATATAGTTAACTAAATACATAAATTATATATTATTAGAAAAGTTTTGGATAGTTAGACGTTATTTATATTATTAATAACGCAATTTCTATGTATTAAGTTCTGCGGATGGGCCCGTTAAAAATGCATAAGCTCGTTTAAAATCTGGAGTCGTGTGTGTGCATTTGAATTATATGGAGGTTGCTTACCAAACTAGATTCGTCGGGAGATGCGAGACTCAGAAGCAGGACGCTAACGTTCACTGTTAAGGTACCTGCATCATACATGAAAATTCGCACATTAATTTGACCATCAATAATAGAGCATGTGCGAGAGACAGATATTAGTAATGCAGACACTATAATATAATAGGGTTAACACTTTTCAAGCAATATAAATTCATGGAATATGAAATGATAGAGATGCGTTTAAAGGAGAGTATTCTCTGGAAGATTCTCAGTTCTTTTTTAATGCTAAATAAAAACAGCAACATGCCAGGAGGTTGTGGTACCCGTTTGATCGTATTCTGGAAATACTAATAGTATGATGGATGTGTAAAACATACAAAGATATATATTTGGATGGCGGATGAGCATGAGTTGTGTTAGTTGTAGAAAAATAGAGAGATAGAGAGAATGTTAATGACAACAGCAAACAGTGCAGGATTTTGGCCAAGTCTCAACATTTAACGTCTTTCATTCCCTTTATGCTAAATGCTTCCTACATGCAATTATAATAATACAATCATGTGAATATCACTAAATCATTATTAACTATGTGTCATTCAGGAACAACATTAACATTTATAGATACTTGTTTATGGTTTTTGTTATTTCGGTCGGAACGTACATGGTTTGGTGTTAGTGTACACTTGTGGAGACTATTATATAGAGGGATGGGCCAATGCACTACTTTAAATATCAACTTTATCAAAATATTATTTTATTTACAAGAATAAACTTTGCTAATTTACATCAATTAATTGTTGATGTTACTTAAAAGAAAATATATTATATGCTAATAATAAGACTATTTGAAATTTCATCAATTTTCATATATTTTTGTAAACGATGAAACAAGGTGACAGCTGTCATTTCGTGACCCATTAAAAATGTAACGTTATTCAATATTGGGTCGCTGCCTATAGTTTGAGAAACGCTGTTATAAACAATCATATTTTGATTGAAAAAGACTGAAGACGATGAATTAAAAGATGCTGATGGAGCAACATAAATCAAAATATTATTTTTTTTATCGGAAAGCATTTGACATTTGACGTTTAGTTTTTTTTGTTTAATATTTTCATGAAGTTGACAGAGTTAATGTGGATTCGCTCAACCCTTTAGAAATAAATGGACAAATATAAATTAATTAACATATAAAGCGGCAACCGATGCATAGAACCCCAGAGCTCGCATCCAAACAAAATGTTTATATTTTTGTTTGTTTTCTCAACAAGTTTGATCATCGATAAATTAAAAAGTAGATAAGATTTTGGAGCAACGTCTCTGGTGATCTATATGAAAACATTAAGATAGTTATAGACAGAGAGATAGAGAGAGAGAGAGAGAAAGAGCAAAATGCTTAAAGAGACAAGGAGCAAGACGGACCGCGCTGTTTGCTGGTTGGGACGAGGATGGAACCATTATCCTCGGGGGACTGCAAGCCGCAGCAAAAGTCCGCATCTGCAACATCAACACCCGCATCATCTTACTCCCAAGGATCTTATGTCTTTGCATTTTATAAAGAAAAACAGAACTGTGTATTCGCTCCATCAAAAAAAGATAATCAAAATAAACAAAGGTTTGGAAACGATTGTTTTTTAAAACGACATTATCTGTATCGAATTAATTGTGGTAGATAATAAAAGTCAAGCTTTATACGTATATAGATAGAGAAATACTATTAATGGATTTTCTTAACATTATCGTAAAAGAACAAAAAAAAAGGTATAAATGAAAGATTAATATGCTACATGCCACGTGCTTGTATAATAAGGATTTTACCTGTGACGGGAGGCAAAAGTCTCTTGTCGTATCTCGTGACGCCTAGCAGATTATCCAGGATTTCTTTGTCCGATTTACCTTCCTCGTCTAACCTGTAACGTAATAATAAATATCATTTCGCTTTCATCCCAAAAAAATGTTTGTAAATGTTTCAGTAAAGAAAAAAAGAAAGTGAATTTCATTAAATATTTATTACACGAGGGAGACGTTCGTGACACATAAAAAAATATATTTAGATGATCGTCGACTCAAGTAAGATACACTTGGGAGGCTTCTAACAAAAAATAATTGACGGAAATGCTGGTTCCATACCAATATTTGGTATTGATTCGCACCGTTCGGTGTTGATTTTAATTTGCGACCGTGTCCTATCATGCTAAATTTCCAATTCCAATTTTTGCTACCAATTTGCTTCCTCTATTCATTTTTTTTCTACGGGATGTAGCTGCAAGCGTGGGCGTTAAAAGCAGAGACGAAAAACAGACTATTTTATCACTAGCGCCTCGTAAATTCCGGTTCTTTTATATATATATTTTTTACAGTGAAAACAGCGACACCGAGTGGAAAAGCTGGCTGAAAGAAATGACCGTTTATTTTCATTCCCCTAAAATGAAATATGTTTTAATTAAGTACTTTCGAGGCTGAAAATTACATTGTATGAATACGCGGAGGTGCAGTAAAACGTGTTTTAAAATTAAAATTGAAAGAAAATATAAATTCAAATACTTTAATTTTTGGTTTCGCGTTACTTGCACATTCAAATCATGCTTTGAGTTTATAAATGTAGTCGACATGATTATGAACATACTGTGTAAGTAATATTAATAACTATAAGTACTTACAAGAAGTAGCAGGATAATTTATGGATTCCTTACATTCCTAAAGAAATGTAAATCCATGTTGACGGATGTTGATTTAGTGAACATCCAGACATAATAGATGTTTATAGAAAGTTACATTTTTATCATATTTATTGGTGTTAAAGTTCCCAATTGAATGATTATTTTTTGATAATTGTAATTGAAAATTATAAACTAACATCTTATTGTTTTCTTAGATTATTCGCGATAAATTTTGTATTTTCATATATGTGATTTAAAATAAAAAGGTGTATTTGTTATACTAGAGATAATACGCTATAAAATTAAATTATACTTTGATACTTACAAATCTACGAGAGATAAAGCGATTGATTGTCTCGTGATAAGCAGGATTAAAGCTGCTCTGATGAACAACCAAATATGACCCATATTAGGACATCTGAAAAAAAAAACAAGAAGGTGATTTGTAAGAAATATAACAAGTTTCTTAATAAATCGTTTCAATGGAGCCATTCACGAAAACTTTCATAGATGACTGGGAGTACCATCAATATATAATTGGGTTCAATGTTTCCTTAATTGATTTTAAAATTAAAATTTATAAAAAATCGAATATATAAGAACAAATCTAATATGTTTATATAAGAACCTATCTCGTGTTGTGTCCGTTTGCAGACGAATGTCGGCAAATATGGTCACTGTGATGGCGCAGTCATCGATTCTTAGTTCTACGGTAGCTCTTATCAAGGCGCCACTAGTCTTATTCAGACGAAGCCATTACGTTGAAGTTGTGAGCATGTTTCGAAAAAAAATGTATCTAAATCACCTCCTGTAGAAAATGACCACCGGCCACAGGTTGAAGAACACTGATTTAGATATTAAGTTAGGACTAGTTTGGATTTAATTTATTAATATTAATTTATTTTTAATTTTTCACAGACCGTAGATTAGAGTCGCGAACCGGCAATTTGTACTATGATACAAACCAAATAGGACACATATTAGACCATCTGAAAAAAAATAAGGCGATCTCTAGGAATACAACAATTTTATTATTAAAGATTTCAATTGAACTGGAGCCATTCACGAGAACGTTGATATGAGGGGGAATGTCATCAATGTATAATTGGGGTCGATGCTTGCTTAATTACAATTAAAGTTTATGAAATATTTAATTGAAATCCGCTCTAAATTTGCACGTTTCAATCAGTTGTCAGGTTTTGATAGGGTCCGGATTGTATGTATGTGTATGCGTACGAAGGGGGTTTAAAGGGCATTTGAAAATTTAAAGCGGTAGTTTTTATTTTTAGATCCGCCCGCTTTTGTGAAGCATCCCGATATGATTCTGGTTTCGCCCGTCCTTTGCGTATCTTTCTTACCCTCTATTTTTTTTTGTGTTAGTTTAATCCCGGTCGCTTTAGTTTTAAATCCGACACCGGGATATACGGATTTGTCGGCGCCCCGAATGTCCATGGAGGATTGCGCGACTTGTGTAATTTGGAAAATTATCGGTTTGTTTATTTGCAAACTTTCCTGGCTCGATTTCCACATTGCTCGCCCGAACGACTAACGTCGCTAATTGAAAAATGAATTGAAGATAAATGAAGATGTGTGTGTTCATATTTCTGGGACAGGAGCAGAGGGTGACTCGTTTTGGGACAATCCCCCCTCACGACCATCGTTTTCCCTATGCAGACATGTGGCATTCCGCAGCAGCGTATCGATTAGCGAGCGCGTTCAAAACCGCGCTGCTCTCGCCACCCAATTTCGCGTACAACGTCTCTATTCCTATGTCCTATGAAAAAAAATATACAGAAAGTGTGCGAAAGAGGAGAGTATAAACCTCTGAGATAAAGGAAAGAAGATCAACGACAGTGCTTGACTGAAGATGAGGGTAAAGGGACTTTAGGTATTCAAATATTTATGTCTTCGCCAGCGGAATACGAATGGAATTGAAGTCGCAGAAGTGAAACACATATTTTTGTTTGAATATAGCGAAGTGGAGCTTTTTGTTCGCTGAAATTAATTGAATAAAAGAAAAGTCAAATTAAACGGATGTATTATACAAAAAGAAAACAATGGTATTGTTCCTGAAAATTAACTTGATCCGTTTTCCTTTGTTATAAAAAATTGAATAATTCACTTCAAACCGAGAACAATCTGGGGGATGTCAGTTATTATCTAATTTTCATTTTAAATTCAGCATTGAATTTCAACGTTATTAAATTTCCTTTAAGGTAAAACCGTCTATAGAACTTTTCGCTTATATTGATCATGGATGGCAGATAGAATTTCTCAATGGTACCAAAAATGATATTAGGTTAATAAACCTATTTCTTCTTGCGTCCCTTTACGGATGAGTGTCGTCAAATATGATCATTGATGTGGCGCAGTCATCAAATCATAATTCAACGGTAACCCTTAACGAGGCTTCACTAGTCTTATTCAGGCGGAGCTGTCACGTTGAGGTTATGAATGTTTATTTTTGACTAAGCTTTGACGTTAGTTCTATAGAAGCGTTTCGTGAATTATCAAAATACGCCACTACACAGCGGTTTCGCATCTACGGACCGGCAGATCTTGAAGATTGCTTGCATTGCTTATAAATTGTTGCATTTTGCAAACTGCATTAGATCATAATATTATCATAGATTCATAATTGCATAATATTATTATTAAGTAGATATATAAATATGTTTGATTCGGTTCGGTATTTTATAGATATTTTCGAACTAACTTGAATAGTAATAAACACAAAACAACGACCTTTTTGACTTATTACAGAAATATTGCACTTTAATTTTATTCGGAAGAGATAACAATATAAAACAAATGAAAGAGAGATGTTTTGCAACAACTTAAAGTAAGTTTGTATAAATTGATTATGTCTTTAATACATTGATAAATATTGATTATTTCGGAATGTATTTGACAAAACAGCAAGTTAATATTATTTAAGTATCTTAATCAAAATATTTGTTTTATTTGTAGATTTTATATAATAATAATTTATTGGCCAAACATCGATACATAAGAAGAAGAGAAAAAAAGTACAATTTATACATAAATAAATTTTAACATACAATAAAAATATATATACTAATAGGCTGGCCAAAGGGGTAGATTTTATTATTTTAGCTATCGAAATTTGTGTGAATTAGAGTTTATAAATAGTAATTTATATTGTGAATAAATAGTTCTTATCATAAAATATGACTGAATATTAGTCTAAATATATTACTAATTCCATTTTTTATTTGAATAAAGATTAATTTCTTATAAAATAAATATAAGTTAATATACTCCGTTTACCTTCCCGGTGATTGTGGTGAGGGCGAGTCAGGTCAGCCCACGTGACTGGGATGTTTCAGCATTTCGTGGTGTTTAATCTCACCACTCATCACCTGCGAACAGAAAGAAGAACGAAAGATAGGAGCAGGGACGAGAAGAGAACCTAAAGTGACGTTATCTATTCTCAAAACTAGTTTAATGAGATTCGCGACTCGCATGTGTGACAAGCCTTGTCCACTATACATTCAATCTTGCGTTGAAAAGGCAAGCGCAAAACAAGATAACTACATCATATGCATGATGCTCTATTATTAAGTTTTGCGTATACAGAGTTATATAAATAGATATTTCTTTGTATTTGCCAGTTAATTGAAATTAACAAAATTTCCCCATGAACACGATTTGCAAGTTACTTGTTTGCATAAGGAACTAAAATTATTATAGATAAATTATCGTTTTTTTTCTATTGATACGGTTTGTCTCTTGCAGTTTATATTTTGGTGGTTCTAAAGTTTTCGATTAGTCCGGTTTAGCTGTATATTCAAAACTGTTATTCATTTAGTATTTGGCAAGTGCCAAATCAATTCTGAAGACAATCTTAAATTCTTTGATAAAGGTTTCGAGCAATAAAAAAGTGTGTTAAAACTCAAGCTTCTCCAGTAATTTGACGATTAGTTAAATCTGTTTTTTTATTATTTTTTCACATGAGCATTTTATATGAATCTCATAGGACATACTGTTGTAACAGCGCTAGTAGACAAGCAGAACGTTTTAATACTTTCAGCATAATAAGAGAAAAGTAAACTAATGTGAATGATGATGAAAAAAGGATTGAAGGGACTCTCATGGGTGGTAAGAAAAAGGAGGATGAATGGGCCTTTGTTTTCGCTGCGAGCAGAACGCGGCGCAGCACACACATACGTATGTTATATTCATGAGGATTGTTGGAACGTTGCATTTCCCAAGTGTCTCGCATTTCACATCAAATTCAGCTTGGCGCACTGATATCCATTCCCCTTCATTTATAAATTACGCGCACACTCTCGCACTCAGGTATTTTAAACGCTGTGACTGTCCATCGACCCATAAATCTTCTTCAAATTATTATCCAGCGATCAGTTTAAATCAAATATTTTATTGCAACAAATAGGTTATATGGATTTATTTGAATTTATGCATACAGTTTTTACTATTAACGTCTATAAATAAACTTGTACTAAATCACCAATTTAATTACAAATATTTGGGACAAATAGTACTATTTTCAGTTTAAAATATAAAAAATGGCAATGTTTTATACACCGCGTATATGCTAATACAGTAAATAAATTTTAGTATCTTCTAGTTGGTGACTAAAATTTATTTTAAGTGTGTTGATTCAAAAACATCAGTAAATGAAAAGTACATATAATTAACTCTAAAAATGAATACTAAACTGCAAGAGTAGGGCGACTAATAGCCAAATGGTTAAGTCGCCCTATAGTCCCGACCAGACAGTCAAATGAATGAGGTTCAGTATATGGACCTTTTCAGCCAAGTCGATGGACAATGACAGTGTTAACTATCCACCGGGAAAGATTATCCATTTAATGTCAACCGCGATCTTAAATTTACTCAATTTTCACATTGGTGAACAGATTGTGTATAAAAACTACAAGAGTGTACATTTATTTTGAATGTATAACTAACTCAATGCCACTATAAATTTTAGACAGTTTCAAAATTTGTGCCTCTGCTTATTCGTGATATTAATTAATTCATTTAAGCAATTTACGATTCAAAATTGATCGAGTTCTGGGCACAATGGGGAAAATGCATAAAATACTTGGTTCATTCGAAACATTCACGTTGCGCCGTCATAAAATTTGCAATTTTATTATTATCGTGTCTGTTGAGGAACCTAATGGCTCCCTTGGGATAAGTTTATATATAGTTACACAGTTGTGTTTACTGAATGTATGTGTACTGCAGCAACCTTCGTGTTACCTCCAGACATTAGATACCATTAAAACAAAACAACAACAACAAAAAAAACTCGTGTAAGAATAAATGCCTGATTGGTAATAGCCTGTCTTCAAATTCACTGTGAACACGATAGGCAGGACAAAAAAAAAGTTTTTTTTGGACATCCACCATCCACCATGAAATCGTTCTTTTTTTGTTCAATTGATTATACATGCCGAAAGTATTGATATTTCTCAGATTCAAGTTCGCGCTTGTCAACTTCTTGGCAGGAGAATAGTGGAGACATGTAACGAGATTTCTTCGTTTTATTCCGTCTCGCGCCGCGCGGTCGGGTGAAATTCAATTCCCGATAAATACGAGTCTTTCATATAGGTGAAAGCGTTTTGTTTGCGAACTATAATATAAAATATTAATTAAATGGCCGTTTGCTTTCGTGATGGCGAAAAAAATAATACAGAAATAGCGTACAATATGAAACTTCCATTATTGTTGGTGCATTCAACAAAACAAAACCTACAATTCGCTATTGGGAAAACAAAATTTTCTAAACTGTCCGACTTTTAATCACTAATATCGTATTTGATTTTTTTTACAGTCAAGTTTCTTTTTGTGCGGCTTATGTTTATGCGGTTTTAAAGTCCTGGATTAGTCCGATTTCAAACAGTTCGGAATATTGGCGCAACCGGAGGTATTAATGTATTTCATTTTAAGTAAATGTCGTTAAAAAATATAAAGTTATTAAAGTAAATTAATTGATAATGATTGTAATAGTTTCAGAGAAAGGCAATTAAAAAAAAACGCGTTTCATGTTTCGTTTCTCTAACTACAAACAATGTTGCGCGTTTAACGTTTGCGCCCGTTTTCGTATCGAGCTTTTTCCACTTTAGTCGATACTCATTTGGAGACTCATTCCACAAACGCTCATGTTTGATCCTTCACAACATATCAGACCGAAACCATTTTTCCACTTTATTACACATTTCAATTTCATATAGTTAAAAATTCAACATTAATTAATAGATCCGTCATTTAATAATAATTTAATAAACAAAAGGAATCGATAATTTTCTTTCAACATATATTCTATACAACTATTAGGACATTAAGTATGAAATATCCGATTACATCAAGTAAACCTGATATTTAGGAATCTCTGAAGCTGGATAGGTGGGTTATGCATTAATTAATCGAACGATAAATAGTTTCGCAGCTTGTCTTTCTTTATTGTCGCGATCTAAAGGCGAACCATTTTTACATCATATTGTTACGTACTACGAAAAATGGATTATTTTCGACAAACGTTCGGCAAAATGATTGTATAATGGAACACACACTACACACATGATACACACTACAAAACAGAAAAAAAGCAAACGATGTCTGTTTGGTGATCCAGCGTTGGTATTTTCCATTACAGCTTCATGGGACCAAGTCAATCGATTATGGATGATGTCTACTGTAACTAAATAGACGAAATGACGAGGGAGCTAAGGATTAAACAGCCGAGATTGGTGAATAGAGAGCACAACTTTTTGCAGGACAATGCACGACCACATGTCGCACGAATAACGTCAAACGCTCAAAGAGCTGTACTTGGAAACTCTGTCATTGTTTCCAGGGATAGGACTACTTCTTGCAATGAACAATAAGTTGTAAAAAATACGCTCCTAAGATTTCTGCGTTGCCGGTATTAAAAAACTATCGTTAAGATGGCAAAACTGTACTAATAGTTTAAGCACAAACTTTGTTTAATTATACTGCTTTTTGTTTGAGATATAATAAACCAAACTTTCAGTTCGAAATCGGACGTTTTTACTTAATATAATATAGACACAGTATATTTGTCTGAGTATCGGAAATTATATGAAAAAGAAAATTCACGATAAGATTAAACTTATGTATGAAAGAGGTGTGTGGCAATGATTATAATGTTCTTTTACCAATGTCTTATGCTACAGTAATTCAACTTCTTATAGTGGTTTGTAACATCTATTAATTTTCACAGTTTCACTTGACCTTCACTCATAAACTCGTAAACTCATAATAATTATAAGTTAATGTAAAATTCATCAACAGATTATTACATTTTGGAGCAACTAATTAAGAAATAGAAGGTTAATAACTGTTATATTATAGATATTATAGTGACAATTGATAATGGCTTAAGAACTTTTCAAAGTAACTGCCGATTTGGATACATATTTTTTTTTAATTACTCTTTATAACACTTAGACCAAGTAATTTTAAACATTTTTTTTGCATCTGACAAAAAAATTTAACAAGGTACCATTATAATTGTTTATAATCTTACAATTGTTAATATGATACTAGAAATAGTAGTAATATTTTATATTCTATTGTCTGTAAATAAAGAAGATATTTATTATTTGAAAAAGTTTTTACTGTCGACTAACGGTGATTAGATAAATATTTTATATTATATATGTTTTATCATTAAAGATTAATATAGAAATAATTTTGATTATAATTTGTAACAAATTTGTTAGATTTGGTAAAATTCTGACTTATAACATTTCAATATTATTGAGTTTTTTTTTTCAATTCAGTACATTTTTTGCAATTGAAATTTACTAGAAATTGTAATTATAATCAAAAATTTCAACTGCCAAATAAATATGTTAAGAATATAAAACAAATACAATATAAGTTTCCAAATAAAATATGTGCGTGAGATTAAATGAAAAGCGTGCAAGTAATAATGTTTTATATCCAGTTTCGTGCTCAGGTATCACACTAAGTATTTTTATATTGGAATAGAAGGCAGCTGAAGTACCGAAGGAAATATCGATTCATTTTCCCGTGTGCGAATTTGATTCGAAAAGCGTCGCGGTTTAGTTTGTTCATAATAGTTTAGTAATAAGGCGGTCCAGTAAGTATTACTCGATTATAATGAGCTATGTGCACATCGACTATCTCGCTTTGTATCCATTATCTACCAGCTACCATTATTATCTCTGCTACTCTGCCCATCTCCGTTCGTCCAATCCATTTAAAGGGGAATAACGTTTTCCCTTTGTTTACGGTCTGCCGAAGCCGCAACCCGGTGGTATTTCCGGGTTTAATTAAATGAAAACCCCTTTATGTTTATTCCTTTTAATAAGATTTCGTTCGTCATTACGGGCAAACCAGGAAACAATTAGGTGAATATATTCGCGGGCACTGTGAACTTGCCTGCGCACGTAACTTTTTTCTTTCGAAATGAACGCAATTAAATGGGAATAAAGAGTAGAAATTTCGAAGAGAAAATTCTCCGTTCTTGATTTATTGCAGAACGTGTGCTGAACCTGCTGCTGGAGAAAATGTAATTTATTCAAACGAGCACATTTAGCGATATTTTCTGCCGAATTTAATTGATTTATAAGAGCAATACAATATGCTTAGTGAATATTAATTACGTTAATGTGTTCGAAGCATATTTACGATTTAGTAAATATTAATCATATCCCGTATGTCCAAAATCGATTTCTGAACATTTATCATTGTAATTAAACCTAACATTAAATCATTGTTAATATAAATAATCTTAGTAAATATTTACAACGAAAATGGTTAGAGTTTTACATTCATTTATGTTATTTTATTCTTAATTAAAACTACAGCCTTGCCTAGGTTAACGTTACATTTGATAACAAAGCATCGATATAACAAAGTACGTAATTTAAAATAAAAAAAATCTACTTTGAGGCCAACGCCCGACAATCATCCGATTGGTGATTAACGTCGACTCGTTGGAAAAACTACACTACTAGTACATTAAAAACGCAATTGAAAACATTTACTTTTCTTAGAAAGGGATCACTAAGAAATGCTTTAGAATTTGACGCAAAATGTGACAACAATAATACTAAAAGAAGAAAATAACATCTAAGAAGTTAGAAATGCAGATTTCCAGGTGGTGATTGAGCCAAATATGTTTCGAAAATGTCGATGTTATTAAAGTCAGAAGAAGAGATTTAGAAAACCTTGTTAATAACGAAGACAAAGAAAATAAAGACGAATTAAAAGAAGTTCTTGCCAAAAATTGTGTCCCAGGCGTTTAAAATTTATTTTCAAATTTTTATTTTACACGGTAAAAATAATAATTATTAAGTTTTAAAATTGGAAAGCAATAATAATAATAATGCTCGTATGCGTTTTTGTAATTAAAACATTAAAAAATATTTGTAAACAAGTAAAACAGTTTTAAAATTCCTTAGAAATAATGGAAGAAATGATTTGCGAGGTTCCAAACATAAAGCCATTTGCTGCAGAAATCAACGAATTGTTTTTTTGAGAAAATTAGGCTCAAATGAAACTCGTCTTTGTGCTAAACAAATTCTAAATCTTCTACTGAAAAACTATCATCTTTCAGCAATGAATATATTTCTAACATGTATAACAAGTAATGAATAATGACTTTTTTTTGGAATGATAGTAAAAGAAACAATACATATGCAGCAACAAATGTAGTGATTAGCATTTCTTCAGTTATATACTAATTAAGGATAATGAATTGCCAAAGGAAGTGTAAAAATTCAACTTTAAATTTTCTTAAAAAAATATATTTTACTCGTCTGTGAACAATCAAAGATTTAAATACCGAAAATGATCCTGGATCTAGGAAGGAACGTTGCAGCAATGGTATTTTATACCTATGAAGTAAGTTTTGCTTAAATCGACGTTTTTATAGTAATTATAGTCCATTTTAAATTATATTTTATTGAGGTTTCAAGGTTTTAAATTTTGATATACCATTTCTTAAATCTATATAAATATCACATTTTAATACACAATTAATTTCTGCCATTTTATTTATTTCCATTTATGTACAAAAACTATACGAACATTTTCTACTTAAATAGTAAATATACATAAATTGTCTTATGTGATAAGCATAAAATATGTTTTACCAAGTTTACGGTATAGAAAGTAAAATATTATATTTGCTCTACTATGGCGAATTGTATGCAATTGATATTGCAACTGCTGATGTAGAAAAAATGCTAAATACAATTAGAATATATCTATCTTTGTAACTTGATGTGGTGAATATTATTGTAGTTTCCATGTAATAGCATGTCGATTATATAAGAATAAACAACTTCCTTTTATCGAAGTGTAAAGGGTGCAGATCCATGTACACGGGCAATCGATATAAATATTGAAGCACCTTGTGTTCACGCTATCGACGAAGGCAATGACCGTTGCTTCAGACACTTTAATTGATGTGCCGTGGGAACGTTGCATATTGCATTTCTTGTATAACTTTTGTATTATTCTTGTACTAAATAATTATTAAACTTTTAATTATAACTAATCAACCGACGACCATTATAACTTCAGAAGAGAGTGCTTGTGTGGAATTAAATTTGGTCAGCAACCTTAATTTAATTAATTTTGCAGTTTATTGAAGAGTATATTTCCAGATGGTTTAACTTACAGGACTTAACTATGTCAATAAGTAAACTTCTATCAAGAACATTAATTAAGGATTATTTAATGAACTAAAATTTGTGTAAATATGAAGAGAGTAATATTAATACATTTTGTACAAATAATTATAAGAAAGTTCTATCATGTCATAGTTCAGTTTAAACATATTTTATTATTAGTACTATAATAAAGCAATGTTGGCACTAATTTTGTTTCTAAATAGTTATTAGATGTAGTAAGCGCCAAGTTTTGTATATGGCAAAATATCAACAATTGATCCAGTTAACAATGTTGTAATACTAATTCATGAACAAAATTTACGCTGTTCACAAAGTAATGCGTCTCTCTGAATTACTAAAATGTGAAGAGTATTTATAATCTGCTTTACTCATTCACCGATTTCACAATGTTTTTGTGTACGTTACGAGAGTAGCTTTTGCGAGTCTCGCAGGACTAAATACAATTTTGCAAGTCTACGTCGTTTGCATTTCATCTCGTATTCTGAACTTCAGCAGGAACAGTAGAGAAAGCAGCATGCACAAAAGGTGTATTAATTACAATGGAAAATGTACGGAGGCCTGTAGAAGGAAAGGTCATAGAGTATTCACGAGATTCGTACATTTATAAATGATAATAACGTTTTCATACAGTAGCTTCCATCAAAATTAGCCGTGAGATTTTCTTAAACAGATTCATTTTTTAGCTATGGTTCGCATACTTTAAAACCGGACTAATCCAGGACTTTAAACATGCAACCTAATAAACAGCACAAAAACTGTATAGAGGAAAAAGATCAATAAATTATGTATAAAAAATAATCTTGTGTATTAATTTTTTTATTTTGTCAAATTTTATATTAGATTTGAAGTTTTCAATCCGCACTGATCGAAGCTGTATTTTTATTGTTACCAGAAATAAGTGGATTATATTAAATTCTGTTGTATTTATAAATGTCTGATTATAACGCGGATTGTCATAAAATGAACTAAATGTGTGTTTATTTTTACCATTAATTGAGTTCGATTTGTATGCAACAGAAAGAGTGTCCGTTATAGTAGTAAGTATTGATCCAGTGAATTCAGATATAGAAAAATATTTTCTTGTCTAAAATTACTATTATTACTTTTTTATGTTTGAACTTACTTAAAGTAATTAAAATCCATTTAATTTGTTGAGTTAAATTATATTTTCGTTACTTCTTTAATGATTTCTAATTTTATAAGGATAAAAATGATTTAAAGATTAAATGAACTAGGAATCACCAGATATATATTATCATGTAAATTATTCATTATTGATTAAAAAAAAATGCTGAACTCTCAGACGCCCAACATTTTCATATATGTATGTATTGGCATTTGCTGACGACCGCTGCTTCAAGTAAAAACGCTCCAGGCGATAAAAGCTACATCTACGATAATTCTTCATTCGAAACAAGAAATATTGAATACAGAATTCTTGAGGGATGCTCCGGATGTTAAGATTATTTACGATGTTCAGTCAAGGAAATATAAGGATTTGGACCGGTTGTCCCAAAGCTCACCTGAAGTGGAAGCGAAGAGATAACGTTTGTTGCATGATAACATATATACTTCGGAATCTGGCGTGGAATAAAACGTTGAATTGTTGTTTGTGATTTTCTGGTTGTTGTATTAATCTTCTTTGAAAATATAATTTATACAGGAGATTCTAATGAAATAGCAGCAATTGTGTTTACATATAAAGGGTGTCCCAAAATTAACGATAGAATTGAATTAAATAGAAAACACAGTTTTTAGTCTTCAAGTTGTG
This sequence comes from Nicrophorus vespilloides, assembly GCF_001412225.1. Classification (NCBI taxonomy): domain Eukaryota; kingdom Metazoa; phylum Arthropoda; class Insecta; order Coleoptera; family Silphidae; genus Nicrophorus; species Nicrophorus vespilloides. Next base: position 55,110 of record NW_017099654.1, read on the forward strand.
ATTTTTTTATTGAATCATAAAATACATACGTTAGGGTTATTTATGGAATAACACATCGGGCAAATGGTCTCCACAGCTTTGCTGGCACATACGCACTCTTTTATCGAAATTTTCCATGACCATTTGGCATAAATGTGGGTTGAATATCGTTGATGCAGCGTTTAATTTCCTCCTGTAATGCACGGATGGCTGTGGGCTTGTTGACATAGACCTTTGACTTTAAATAACCCCATAAAAAGAATTCATTTGATGTTAAATCACAAGATATAGGGGGCCAATTCTGATCACAGAAACGAAAGAGTACTCGACTAGGAAATGTCTCATGCAGTAATTGAATTCACGGGCTGTATGGCATGTGGCACCATCTTGTTGAAACCACATGTCGTCTATATCAATATCATCTAACTGGGGCAGAAACAAGTGTGTTATCATGTCGCGATATCGAGCACCAGTAACAGTCACTGCTTGACCAGCTTCATTTTAAAATAAGTATGGTCCAATGATGCCTCCAGCCCAAAATCCGCACCAAACAGTGACACTCTGTGTATGCATTTGTTTTTCGACAATCACATGTGGGTTCTCCGGACCCAAAATGCGGCAATTTTGGCGATTAACAAAGCCATCAAGGTGAAAATGTGCTTCATCGCTTATGATGATTTTGCTCGAAAAATCAGCATCCAATTGTTGATGCTTATTGAGCATCCAGCCAACGCCCCATTTTTATTAACCCTAACCTCTCAGCTACCAATTTTTTTATTTTTTGGGATTGCCAACACTTTACTGCACAAATGACAGCAAATTCAAATCTTTCGTTAATTTTGGGACACCCTACATAATCAAACGGTACATCTTTAAAGTGTGTAGCGTTATGTTAGTATTTATACCACTTATGACTATATATATAGTCATAAGCGTTCCACAAAATAACTTCCTTAAGCGAAACTTTGTTTTGAAAGGTAAACATACTATAGCCAGAAACGTTCCCTTTCTAAAGAAAATGAAAAGTTTTATATTTTAGAACAAAGAAAAGTTTTTATTAAATAAATAATAAAATTAAAATCATATTTTAAAATATGAGTCTGAAGTTGATTGTTTATGATTCTTTTTCATTTAAAGATTACATATACGGAGTTGTTGTATTTAACAATAACACTTCTTACTAAATCAGGATCATTTTTAGAAAAAAAAAATGTAATTTGAATCTTTTTTAAATATTTAATTTCGTGTTTATTTTCTTTGTTTTCATTGGTAACCAAGGTTTTATAAATCTTCCACTAAAAAAAACATCATCTTCTGCATTGAATACATTTCTAACATCATCTTCATCGTCATTTTCGAAACCTATTGATCGAGCCATCTGGATAACTCCATTTCTAAGAAATTATATTTTCTTCTTCTGGTAAAAATCTTACCATATTTTGTAGGGCGTTAGCCTTAGATTGAATATTTTTAATATTATAATTGGGTCTTGAAATTGCTGACTCCGTAACGTCAAAGCTTCGTTATCAGAAGTAACGTTAACTGAGGTATGACTTCACTAGATATTGAAGGAAATTATAATATTCGACACAAATTTTAACTTAATAAATGTTATAAGTTGTGTCGAATATTATAATTCCGAGATATGTAAAACTAAGATATTGAAATTTGAATATGTAGTTTACCTAATTTTATTTATATTTCATTGAATTTTCAAATATTAGAATATTCTATTAAATTCTTAAGTACTAAAATGCAATACATCGTATAGTACGGAAGAAAGAAAAAAAGATCAACTATGTCTAAAAAAAATGATTTTTACAATTTATTTTTATTTTGTTAATGGAATTTTAGTTTTGTTATGAAAATGTGAATTTGGACTGTCGAACCCGCACTGCGGTATTTCTGTATTTATAAAGTTTCGACTATAAAATGGATATTGGAAAGCATATACGAAAACAATGTGACTCTACGAACACGAACTAGAAGGAAATTGCTAATGAAAGTTGTTAATAAAAAAAAAACTAATTAAACAATTTGTAATTTCATTTAATATTTATATTATATAAAACGCGGGGGCATTAATTATAACATAAACATTAAAGTAAAAATCTATTTATTTTTTCAAACTATTTGATGTTAACAATAAAATTCCTTTGTTTTGAACTATTTATTTTTGACTTATAAAGCTGACATTTGTGCATGTCAGCTTTATAAGCTACGCATTCATCCTTTTAAATAATAAAGTTCTATAATAAATTACCATCTGTTTGTTCTTGGCAACAAAACATAGTTGAGACAATAATTCATTTTTTTTTCATAAAAATTATTTGCTTTTAGTGTTTATACCTTTCTTTGCGTTAGCAAGAATTGGAGGTCAAGTTTTCGCAACTTAATTTCATATAGGATACCGCAGAGTGCATTTGGCAACAACAAGGATTGCCCAGAGTTCGCCTATCATTGATTTTGGTCAAACGGAATTGCGAACCGCTACTGCTGCTGGTTCTACCACCCACCGAAGGCACACTTACTTTCCAACTTGCAATACTTTCATTTACATAAATAAACTTAGTTGGGATTTCTTCTTTTTTGCTTCTCTCGCAAGTACTGTGCCTTAAAACATGCGACTTATCTATATGGGCGGTGGCGCGTCGTAAATTCAGGACCGGAGGCTTTCCCGAAGGTGCATACCAAAAAATAAATAATAAAAGGACGACAGATTCCATCATATCGATGTTGAGCACATTTCACGATTTTCCTGTCTGGCCCAACACCAACCATCGCCCACCTTCTCTTCTGGGGATCGTGCTTATTGGATTATTTTCTGGGCTCATATTTGGGATGCAATTTCCATGCATAGGTAAAATTTCATTAATTCATAGTACATGCGAAGGAAATTGAGCGGCCTTCCTCTACCGCCGCCTCTCCCACGTCTCGTTAAATGCGTGCCACGGGGTGATCATCGTTCGTGTAATTTATGAGATTCGAGTCTGAGCAGCCATAAATATAAAACGGCATATCTCTGTCCAAAAAATGGAATTGATGTTCCATGCTACATCGAGCCATAGCAATCTAAACTGGACGGAATTAATCGCAAACTAGATGGGCTAATTTCATTTAATAGTTATGATTTGTGACATCTTTTTTTATTCTTTGTTATTGTCTTTGATGCGCATCTTAAACAACATCTACTAAATAATGTGTAATAAAGATACAAAAAGATACATTGGTTTATATAATTTGTAATAAAGATTAATAAAAAAATATAGAATAGATTTTTTGTGGGTTAGCAAGATGATATGATTATATTTGATATACAGCAATATCTCGTATAGTGCGGATAATTGATTAGACAGATTCAAACAACCGAACTAATAGAGGACCTTAAAATTACATAAAAATAAATTGCACAAAAAGAGACTTGACTGTATAAACTTAAAAACGATCATTCATGTTATCAATTCATTTAATTGATTGAAGCTGCACTATGCGAAATATTTATGTTTATAGTAGGATGTTATTTACATATTTTTAGTATCCAACGACAGTGCCCTTTCGACACAGGCTAAGTGTTAATCCCATTTTTAAAACTAGATCCAGCGGTTTGAAACTTTTTAGTTTGTGAATTGGATTAAGTCATAAACTTTGCTTTACTTCAACGATGCGGCGCTCAACTACTCTCTGTCAGATATATATATAGCTACTAAAATCTAGTTCTCGTGTATCTGATATTATTTATCAACCTGTAATATTTTTCTTGAGAGTTTCTTTAGATGTTTCTTATCTTCTACTTTGTCTCTTCTACTTATACTCTGCCAAGTTACGTATCCCTTATGATTTTATATACCAATCATTGAAAATATATCAATATTATGTGGGTAATAAAAATAGAAAATGATTTCATTAATGATTTGTTTAGTTCAGCAATTTCGATGCAAATCAAACATAATCCAATATGATGATGAAAATCAAACATAATGAGCCAATATTTGAAACAAATATACATTAAATACTTAAGTCTTAAAACAACTTCCTCCATATTCAATACTTAAAAAGTGTGTATAATGTAGCAAGTAATTATAAAAGTATATCGACGTGAAATATGTGGGTCGAATAATTACACTATGGATCGCGACACACGTCATTGAGATTGTTATTGAGATCCTTGTAATACTTTTTCTTCGATAATTCCAACTTTTTACATAAAAAACTTTTCGAGTTTCTTAAACTTAATTTCAAGATCCATTTGATTGTATCATTTCATTTTTATTTATTATTGTTGTTTATGATAATACTAATAGTTATTTTCTATTTACAAAAAAGATATCGCTGTTAACCAAATGGGAGGTTACTTGATATTTATCAAATGTTAATTTTCGACATCGACGCTCTCTAGACCAACTTTATAATTAAATATAACATTATCAGGTATAGTCAGCTAAATGCTGAACATTTGCATTGTACGCACGCAGTGGAAATGCACGATCGATGATGACTTATGCAGACTAAATAGAAATTGTTCATTACTGTAATATTCATTGCACTGCACAATAAATCAACATTACCATAGGTCGTTTAAATAACAGACTGCATGAATGCGGCCACACAAATTGTTCATTCATCTAAAAAGTCATGATCTTTGATGTGTTGTTTTGTTATTTAAGTGCTTAAATATTGAGGAAAGTTTAGTTTTGTCTGTTATGTGAAAGTGAAATATGAGCAATCGAATAATATAGTGTTCCCACATTCAGTATAAATGAACGAACCACAAGAAACAACGAATAAATCGATATATCATTATGCTCGGCAGAAAGAAATAATTGCAAAATCAATATTTAGGTATTTAAAGATGTACAAGAGAAAATATTATTATAATTGGTTTGTTGTAAAAGTTGTACTATTTCAAGAAAAATGTCAACTGCATAAATAACAAAGACGATTAATGAATGTTCTCGTGAAATGTATGTAGATGAGATACAGCGGTGTGTAAAAATGATTAAAATTATTATATTTATTAGACGAAAATACTGTACAAAAATACTTTGTTTTATATATTTATTACATTCTATTTTTGTTAATATGTAATTATAAAAATTAAACAATTATTTCATTTCATTTTAACAGACTTTCTTGATAATATGTGTATTGAAAGAATTGATATATTTGTTAAATAAAAACAATGATAATATATACAATACATTATGTTTATTTTTATTAAAGATCTGTACACTAAAACTGTTTTTATACTGTTCATGAAGAATCCGTGTCAAAAAAAACATATACAAATATATACAGTTTTAGACATCGTATAATTCTTTAAAAAATGGTAATGGGCAATGAATTCACGTTTAAACTGCATAGCTTTTTTCGCTAAGAGGATTATGTATAAAAGGTTTCCCAATTCGCTAGTTGAAACCCTCTTTTATATTATATTTGCAGTGGGCAGAGTCTTTTCGTCAACCCCTATAATTTCATCATTATCAAAAGCAACTAGCAATTTGACTATTTAACAAATTAACCATTTGCTGTAATATTTGGAAAAAATAGCAACTGTAGAGGAAGATTGATTGGTCAATAAACATGGGTAAAGCCCGGATGAAATAAGTTGAAGAAGTTTTATATAGTGAATGAGATAGATCTTCAATTGCAATTTCAAAAAAAAAATACTCTCAAGACTATGTACTTAAGTATATTTGAAACAAATTCATGAAGTCTTATAAAAAAATAATGGTAGATATATTTCGGTTCAAATTTGTAATAATTACATATTTAATGAAGTTGGCACAATAATATTAATTTTAAACATCCCTACATTATAAATAATGCTACTAATACTAATTGCCCTATTAACAAATAGCATGCGTTCCACGAAATTGCTTCGTTAAGATATACAGTAATGGACAGGAAAATAAAAGTATTTTTTTCGAACAAAGAAAACTTTAATTACATACAAAGTGAAATCACATTTAAAAACATGAGTCTAAAGTTATGGCATGTAACAATAAAACATCTTCCTTCTTAAATCAGGATAGTTTTCACTATTATTTTTATATCTTTGATTGTTAACATTTTTTGGCAAGAACTTATTTATATAGTCTTAATTCTCTTTGTCTTCGTTCCTAACAATGTTATCGAAATCTTTTACAGAAATAATTTTCTGAATTTAATAAACATCCTCCTCATTGACATTATTAAAACGTCATGTAGATAACTTCATTTACAATTTCTTAGACTTTATTTCCTTCTTATAGTACAACTTTTTCTAGTATTTTTGCTAAAATAGTTGTTTTTTTATATATATATCTTTGGTTGTTAACATATTTTTATTGGCAAGAACTTATTTAATACCTTCTTCATTTTATTTATTGTTAACAATATTTTTTAATTCTTTCACTGAAAAACCATCATTGCATTCAATAAATTTCTAACATCCTTCTCATTCACATATGAATGAATCCATTTGTATAATTGTATTAGTAATTTCTTTGAAGTTTTTATCTTCTTCTAGTACAACTTTGTTATATCGAATCTTCCTGTGATAACAAAGAAGATTAATCGAGGTATAACTGTATTATATTATTTACAAAATTTGTGGCATTTAAATGATGTGTTTGGATGATGTTTTACACTAATATATTGTTTGATAATGTTTCATTTTATTGTTCGATTATTGCATTAAAGTTATTACGGTAGATTGAATGTGGCCTCGTTAAAGTAAAGCAAAGTTTATGGCTTAATCCAATTCACAATTAAATGATTTGTGTTTGCCTTCGGGATTATCGCCCGACGAACAATTGCAGTTGAGGATTTCGCTTTTAACGATGCTAGTTCTATTTGCGATTGATTCTACGTCCGCGACGGAAAAGCGGTTATTGACTGGTAAACAAAGCTTTGTTTTTTCCCTTCTTGTTTTCAGCGTAGCCAACCCATCGATCGGCTATCTAAATCCACCGGTAGGAGTGGCCACCGTGAAAAATCAAATCGGCAATTCTTCCATTTTTTTATATTAAGTGGATGTAACAAAAAAAAAACGTTTAACGAATGATACAACGTTCATTCCGCATAAAGATCTAAATTACTAAATTAATTAAACGTAATCTGAGCGACCCATGAGTATATTTTTATTTGTACATTGCGAGCGATTCAATTAGTCGTATGAGGGTGGTTACGTGTCGTGTGGTTCCTCGATTCATTGAACAGATATGTATGTATGTTACGTGTCGGTGTGAGAGGAGTGAAATTCCGAGGGGTCGTCGGATGAATTCTCGGCTAGTTATTGCACGTTCCCAGACATGACAGGTCTGCAACCCCTCGTGCCATTCTGCATTAATTCGGGGGTCCATCTCTGCGATGACCGCACTCCTCTTTCGCCACAGACCGGTGTTGGTGTCCTCGTTCTCCACCATCTCATCAACATTTTCGAATAGCCGCGACCCTTATTTCGGATTCGACGCAGCGCGACTTCATCGCCAAACGGACTTCATTACGGCTCCAAAACTAATTACAGTCATTAAAGCGGGATGATGAAATGCACTGTTTCTGACAAGCTCATAATAATAGTCCGTCGGAAATATATAATAAGTGATATCAGTTTTAATATCTTTTGAGGGAGGAGAAATACTAAAACTGACAAAGAAACATGATAGCATTAGCAGACCACTTTGTTTAAATTTTTTGCTTCCTATCCTTTCATACTAGCACTCAACGCACTTTCCTCGTCATATCATAACTTTTAATGTCGAGTTATTAAAATTTATAAATTAACATATTAAAATAAATGAAGAAAAAGTAGCAAGAATAGTTTTTGAAGTAAATTAGTTAATCGCATGTTTATAAAATATCCAATGTAAAAAGAAGTGTGTGTATTATTACATATTTAGAATCTCATTTTTATGGAAAACATTGTAACGTTGTAAAGTTGACAACACTGAGACCAGATCAAACCGTGAAAGAAGACGGTGTTGGTGCTCTAGAGCAATGATTTTCCAAGTGTGGGTCGCATAAAATATGTGGGGTCGCAAAAATTTAATGACATATACCCATTCTTCGGGGGGTCGCAAAAACTTTTTACGTCCAATAGGTGGTCGCGGACCAAACATTTTGAGAATCACTGCACTAGTGAAGCCAAGACCAACTGTAGGAGATGAAGTATTGAGTTCTTCCTCTCAACAAAAAGAATTGGCTCCCAGAACTTTCCAACGTCAGGCACTCACGCCCAGTCGGAAGTAGAAGATTTTTTTATTGTTAGTGCACGATCTCACTTGTCGTGTTACAACATCATGGTCTATGGGATTACAAGGGAATTTGAGTTTAGTGGTCCGTGAGGTCAAAAAGGCCGACCGCTAGATTAGAATTCGTGTAAAAATATAAACATTATCGTTACACGTTTAAACGGAATAGCTTTTTCAGCAAGAGTAACATGTGTAAGAAAATAGTTTTCCAATTGTTGAAGCCATTATCTTCAATTATCTACCAGAAGATTTGACTACCTCCATTATCTAATCATCCTCAAGAGGTTTGTGAACTAGAAAACCATTTATATTGGCAAATCAACCATCTACAATAATTTTTACAAGTTGTGGCAAAATGTTATTAGCAAGCAGCAAGTTCATCCACAGATGTAATTTCACATTTAAACAGAGGAATATAAATAACAGTGTTATTTCTAAATCGTGTAGAAATAATCTGTGTAGAAACAGATTTGATTGTACTTATATATATTTGAAACACTCATTGAAATCCAAATTATTTAAAACCTAGAAGGTAATAACAGTTCACAGTGTTTTTAGGGAATTATTAGGTTTGATAGAATATGATAAACTACATATTACGAAAAGAGAAGTAAACATTTTTAACATGCGCTTACAGTAAGAATAATTTCATGTAATCGGTCGGTTTAGGTTGAAAATCATGTAGTCTTTTATAAGAAATGATTTATATAAGTAAAATATTCAAACATTTTTTTTTTGTAATTTTTTCCTTACTAAACATAATAATTTAAATAAATACAATGTCTAATTAAGATAGTGTTTAAAACTATATGTCTAAGAGTAATAGTGTATTTTTATATATTCTTTTCATCACATTCACAGCTATATTTAACAAGAAGGTAGCTGGGACGAAAATCAGTCTCATTAAATATAAATCTATTTATTGGCTAACATCCACTATTTGCAACTACATTCGCAACTGATGAATATTTATATTTTACTATTTATTGTATGCACTTAATTTCAAAATTAAGAACTAAAATATGAACTTAACAGTTGGATATTGTCTAAAAGTATCAGAATTTGTTGTATACTTATTTATTAATTAATATAAATCTAATGCAGATTTTATGTTAGTTAGTTTATTTTAATACAGATGATTGACTAATGATTTTATAAATGTCTGAAAAGAAAAGTTAAGAAGATAAATGACACGATAAGGTATTCATTTAATAGGCAGAAATAAAAATGCTAATGTGTGTTTTTTAGATCATTTGTAATCATAAACATAACATCGTTAATGTTATAATTTCCGAATCTCGTTCTATTTGTTTTCTAAATATTTTGTCAGCGGCAGATGGTTTTTCGTGCTATTCTCTTGGCTTACTGCCAGGTACGGAAGGTTCTCCTATAGGTGTCGGAAGCGTTCCTCACGATTTACAACGTTGTAAAATCTTAATGAGATCAATCTATACTGTAATCAATCGATGCCCATAAAGCATCGCAGCACAAAATCTGGCGTAATGAGACACTCGTTTTTATACTTGATTATTTTAAATAGTTTATTGTATAGTAAAGTAGTGTGGATTGGCCAGACCGACTGGCGGCCGGCCAATATTTATGCAGATCAGAAATAAAACGCGAACACACTATTAATTGTCAGCGCGGCGAGAGCCGGGAGATGGAAATACTGTGGATCATAAACAATTGGCACTGAACTTGGACGGTCCCGAAACTCAATCGGGGGGAATAAAGGCCTAACAATCATATATCTCGCTCATTTGCAAATCGAGCCATAAAGATGTTTGCTACGTACGACCTACGTGTTATTATTAATTCGATATTCGTGGTAGGTTTCAATGCGGCAATGTTTTATAACTGCTGGAGACTGCATTTGCGTGTGCCCATTTCACAACCGGAGACCTTCCCCATAACATACCTTTGTTGGTTCAAAACCAGGGTCGAGTTCACTATGCTGCAGTTAAAATTACAATATTGGTCAAGGTCCTTCTCTCCAACAGCACACGAGAGTGCATAAATTGAAATTCAATAAAAAAAATCATCCCTCGCTTTTTTCTTAAAACCTATCTATATATTTATAAAGTATTTTTAGGTGGTAGACTTAACAAACATACAATCCGAAGAATTTCACTTAGGTTTTCACTTGACTGCAAGCAGACACGTTTTTTTTCTAAATTACTTTATTGCGTTAGAAATAAAATAAATTCAAAAAGGAAAAAGGAAGTAAAGAAAAAAAAATTGAGAGCAAAATCAATTCGTCGCGGGTAAGAAAATATGCAATGGCGTGAGCACAACGTGGTGCCCATAGCGCGCATATTGATTTCTTGATAAATTTATAAATTATTCTTGCGATTTGTACACGTTACACACATATATACAAACTGAGGGAAAATACTCTCTCCCTCGTTCGGCCTTTAACAGTAATGGACAATGGAAAGAAACTGTTACGATCTCCGAAATTGAATTGCAAATTTCGCGGATTCGTTCGCAGTTTAGTATTTATATGCGTACAAACCATTAAATAATTTGAATACTGTCGAGAATGAATACAATGTAGGTGTAATTTTGCGAGGTAAGAATGAAAGGTGTTGCTTCCGTTGGAGAGAAAGACAGTGAGAGAGAGAGAGAGTGGTAATGGGAAAGTTTAGAGTTCATCATCGCGAATAGATGCAGTCAACATATATGTATATCTAACATTCGAGCTGAAAGAGCTCGCAGCTTTTATACTTAATGAGACCCCTGACCCTTTCTGGGTCACGCCTATTATATATGATTAATTAAATTCTCATGCAGGATTTTAAGGGAGAAGAAAAAATGCAGCTCAAGAATTAAACAACGGAAACCAAAAGAAATATACCGCGAACCGTATAGAACGGCACGAGAAGAATAGTACAAAAGAAGACCTGTTGGTATCCGTTCATGACTAAAAAATAGAACAGATACTTTTCGCTCATATATTTTCTGTATAAATCTTGATTTTTTTTGTCTTATTCAGAATTCAACCTCGATAGAAAGAGGAATAGAATTCTTGACATTATCGGATAATTAATAATTTAAAAGCTAGTGCGATTTAAATAATTTCGCATACAATTGATCGAATCGATCGAAAAAAAAAATGTTTTCCACTAACGATTTTTATAAATTTGTTTGGTATTTAAATCTAAATGAATTATATATGTTTCTAATGACTCAATCAAATTAAATGTGTTATGATATAAATTATATATTTTTCCTCAAAAGACTATTGACCCTTGACTTTCGAATGAAGATAGCTTCACGTAAATGGAAAAAAAACACACTTGATGTCCATGCATTTCAGTCGAGGACGTCGCGAAGAAAATAGAACAAAAGAATACCTGTTGTCGGTGGTCGCAAAGAGGACGATGAATCTCGTTGAAATTTATTTCGTAATTGCACACGTCTCCTTTATGGTTCCGGTCGCAAATGCTGCACCAGAGGACTGACAGACTGTTCATCAAATCTTTCCACTTCCGGTTTCAAGACCATAGCACATCCATTAATAGCAACACTCACACGCCCCAAAATCGATCTGTCATTCATACAGTGAAGAATATCGTCAGATAGCTTCCTCGAACCACTGCTCATTAATTTATTGATATTTTCATTTTAGTTCTAATAATAATAATCTAATTTTTGAGACTTATTACCAAAAAGATCCATCATCCATTATACTTATTAATTTTAAATAGAATTAATGGTCTTATTTATATGCAACATTATTTTGTAAATAATTTTTAATATTAATCATTTATATAATTTATTGTATACAAAAGAAAACATAAATATATATATTTCTATTTTATTTAGTACATTGATTAGTCCGGTTTTAAACAGACCAAGATATTGACAGAAATGTTTATCCGCAGTATTTTTCTGTTTTAACCCGTAACTACTACGGACACATAAATGAAAGACATGTATTTTACAAGGGTCAAAATGAACCTCTNNTCTGGGCATTTTTTGATGTAAAACATATATGGTTCATACTTATTTTATCAAAGAATACGTAGAATTCTTCTTTTCCAATGGAGAAGATTCATATATAACAGCAGAGTAGACACCAGCTATATTTAATATACAATGAAATAAAGCCGTTGGCACATTTTTCATCTAGTACATCCAAACCTGCTTTAGTTTTATTATAGAAATGTATATCAATTTTTGTTTGTATTTTCAAGGTCAACCGTATAAATCACAATAGAATGCGAATGAAAACAAACATCAGGTGGGTCACCCTGACCCGTACGTAGTACTTACGGGTTAAATACATTCCAATATTTTTATCTGTATTTTAAATTAAGTTCAGTTAATTTATCATTCTGCGAAGACAAGGATTTCAGGAAACAAATAGTCTACGTAGAGCGAAACGGTTGAGCATTTATTATTATTATACTTACGTTATTATAGAATTACTTACATTAATATTAATCATATATTTATTTTTCCTATCTTCTTTTTTTTTTATTATAATGTTTAATAATGATGTTTATTGAAACAGTAAAATTACAAAATTAAAAAAAAAAACTCAATACAATAATATAAATATCATAAATCGTGAAAGTCAATTCCTTCAAAGGGCTATTGACCATATGTCTTTCTGCAAAAATGTTTATTATCAGTTTAGGAGTAATTATAAAAAAATAGTTTTCTTGGTGTTTTATCATCTCAGCGAAGTGAACATGATATAACGGAACAATAACAACATTTTGACAAATGAACAATTTTGCAAATGATAAACGAAAAAAGTTTATGAATAAAATCTAAATAATAAATATGAATTTATTTTTGTTTATTTTCTGTAATGTTATAATAAATATTATTATTAAATACATGCTTTTCAGTTTAAGTAATAAATTAAATAACGAATACAATAATAAACAAAATATATTGTATAACAAAATACTATGCGAATATCGATCAAGGTAACTATAGTTAAACATCCGCGGAATATTTAAGACTTCATTGGAAAATAATTTAATTAATGATCTTTCAAAGTTTGTTAATACTTCTTTCGTAAAATTCTGGTGGTTTTTCATTTATATATGTCTCCAAGTGACTTCGGACCAATTAATAAATGTGATGTTTCCGAACTTCTAAATTTAGCTCTCTTATTTTCTACTATGTAATTCTTGTCCTGTATTATCATGCGGTTATTGCGGTATATTTTGAATTAATGAAATTTACTGAATTTTCTCAATGTTTAAAATTTATGGTATATTTTGAATTATTAGAATGATTCTTTCATTGTTTATTAAAACTGATCATTTTTAAGCAGTTTGATCTTTAAACTTACTAATTGAGCACACATTTTCGGTATTTTATGCTGATTTATTAATAATCTGTAATCTTTTTATAGAGCTACCAACGATACTAATTGCGACATGTTAACAGTTAACGGCTGTTGATGAAAAACTGATTCTAAAATAACGCAACAAAAAAAAATCTTTTCGCTTTTTATATATAATAAATGAAAAGTTCAAGAAAGAACAAACAACCCCGTTAAAGTAATTCAGTGCAATTGAAATGTTACAATAAACGAAAACAATTACCATTCAACTCAGTTATTAGTCTCCCAGAGAATACAAACAGGCGGAGTTTCCTCGGTTCAATCGCGCGAACTCCTGTTCCCTTTATATAGCAAAAAAAAAACTTTCCCGTGTGCATTTTTCGCCTATTAATATTGCTCCATCGCGTATTTTTAGAATTGGCAAACTTTCGGCAAATATTTATTAGTCTCTTCGCATTTCTACCATTTCGCAGTTCTCCTCTCCTCTTTCACGGCGAATTCAATAAACACGGTTACTCTCCTTTATTGTAGACATTAAAAGCGAAAACGACTGTCTATCGCCGTGTAGGCTGATATTTAAATCAGCACCGTAAAGTGGATGTGCCATTTCGATCTGAAAATTTAATCAGCAACGCAAATAAAAAAACAAACAAAAATAGAACTGCCTCGAGAATTATCAGAAGATGCGTAAACGAATGTTTATTGTGATATAAAAAGTTGTATAATAATGCCCGGCGCGTCCACTCTAATTGCGAACACTGCAGAATGTTCAAGAGAGATTGCGTTGGAATTTACTGGCTGATTTTCATTGTTATTAGTTGGTATTATTAGTTTGTAGCTAATAGAGTTGATCTTATCTTCATGTATACTATTATATATGTTTTAATCATTTATTTGTGATGTAAAATGGTGGACTTGTAATGTTATTAGATATTTGGAAACTGTTCTTCACAGTTGCATGTTATAAGTTGAAGTATATTCGATTGTTACAAGAGTTTATAGTTATTCAAGTTTTATCTATAAGTAGTAAAAAACAAGAATCTTTATATTATAAAAATAACGCAATAAAATTTTGTAATAATGAAATAGAGACTATTATATAAATAACATTTTATTCATGAACTTATGGAAATATGTAGTGGATGGAAAATACCTTATAACAGAGATGGCCAACAAGCGAACAGTTGAATAAAGTATCAACAATTTCACTGGTAGATGGCGATCATTTTTTAAGTAAAAAATTCATCTCAACGTCAAACAAGTTGGCTACTCTTGCTTCCTATCATTAAATGTACCACATACTATTACATTTCAAAAACTATTATATTAGTCAGATATTTCGAGTTCTATTTTTGAATAAAATATTTACTATTATACTTAGGACAGTGGTCTTAAATTAAGGGCCCGCGGGCCGGGTGCAATATTACAGGCGCGTGCATACACTTCAATCGTGTATTTTTTGTCCGTATTTACAACAAGATCGTGAGTTCATTCAATTTGTAACTAGAGTTTGAGACCACTAACTTAGGAGACAACCTCATTTAAAAAAAAAAAATATTTTTATTATTAACATTTTTAGAAGCAGCATTTTTTTTTAATAATATTGCTAATGTCAATAACTTGTATCCAAACTACATAAAGTTTCTAATGAAATATAAATATTATAAGAACAATTTTATTTTACATATGTTTAGTATAAATCTAAATATGTGTATGTTATTTTGATTATGTAACATTATAATGATAATACAACATTAAATTATGAGAAATAATCGGGATATAGCATTTATAAATATATATTCTGGATATCGCCTGATAAATAGAATTCATAGCCCGGCGTAACCACCATGCAACGCAAATAATAGATTGACCTCAATAGCATTTGTCCAACTATAGAATTATTCATTCAATACAGGAACAAGTCAATTATTCAACATTTCATTAACATTTAATTATGTACATTGTATGGAAACCATTGTTCGCTGGATACAAGAGTTAAGTTACTTCGATATTCCGAACGTTTGTTCAGAGGAATACAATTAATATGCTGCACTAAATTTTCTAAAAAAATAAATTAATGATTTGCAACATTATCCAATTCACGAAATTTTAAATCGAATAAATTGTTATTTGCGGGCTTAAAAGCTTTGTTTATAATTGATCAAGAAAAGGGCGACTAACAGCTGAAAGGTTAAGTCGCCCTACCCACGAGTTAGTGGGCGCAGGTTGAAATCCTGGTCAAACCAGGCCTTTGTGAACCCTCTCGGTGCTTGCGATCGTTCATCACAGATGGACAGTGAAATGAATTAGGTTTCTGCATATGGACCATCGGCCAAGTCGATGGACAATGACAGTGTTAAGGATACAAGTAGATTCACAGTGAAAGAAAATCGCAGAGCATCAATATACTACTAAAGTTAACCTACAAGACAACAGTCAACCTAAAATAAAAAATCATCATAATGGTGACTATTAACCGGGAAAGATTATTAAATTTACTCAATGTAAACATTGATGAACAGATTGTGAATAAAATTACAAGACATACAAAAAATAACTATAATAAAAATTATATAAATTACAGTGGAAACTCGCTTAACGAGCAAAATGAATTGTAAGAAAAATGACTTGCTTAACAAGGGACGTTTCGCATAACGAGTGACGATGAGAAGAGAAGTCCCGGATTGCGCATCATTTTTAAAACTTGTGTACACTTGTGTACATGTTATGTGTATTTTTTATTATACGAGTTTCACTATACGAGTAAAAATCCGGAAATTTTGGAACCGATTAAACTCGTTAAGCGACGTTCCACTGTATTAGACACGTCATAAATAATTTCATAGTCGGCCACTAAATTCCAATAGTCTAAGGTAAAATATTATTGATTTCGTCGATTTAATTAATGAATAATATACACAGATATTTCATAATAAAAATATTTTTAGGGCAGAATAGCCCTTTGAAGTAGTTGACTTTTTTTTATTTATGATATTTATATTATTATATTGAGTTTTTTGTTGTGTAATTTTTTGTTTCAATAAATATTATTAATATTTTTTATCACTACTCTCCTATTTCTATCACTTTTCCTATGCTTGTCGACCACTAAACAGATTTTTAAAGTTGGTGAGATTAGAATCTGTCACTTTCCCAGATTGATCTGGCATTGATTGATATAGACCAGCGGTCGCCAACCTTTTTAAATTCACTGACCACTATACTGAAAATATTAATTTCAGCGGATTTGTATAAAAATCATGTTATTTTTTTTTCGTAAAAAAAAGATTTTAAATAAAAAAAATTACACTTGTTTTTACATTGAGCCTTTTATAAACATATATAATAAAAACAAAAATTACAAATATATAGAATTATTTTTATTATAAATATAAATTTTATAAATTGAATTAAAAGTACTACGAGTAACATTCATCATATTTCACGAATGTAAAGCAACTTTCTACACTGAATGGTAATTGGATAGAATCGTAGCTTTTTCCAACTCGGGATAAATAGAAAGAATCTCCGAATAAACAATTTGTTAAAATAAAAACACACCATACACACTAGACTTGAAAGGATATTTAAAATAAAAAAAGTTTTGAAATATATGTAAATAATTATTCATTTATACACTATAATACATTGTTTAGTTTTTAGAAAAGTTAATAAAATGATTATCAAATTTAAACGAAAAGAGAAATTTCAAAATAATATAACAATCTCGGACTATTTGAGACTAGACTAATCGAGGACTGTATAAAAGGTTAAAAGCTAAATAATTTAAAAGAAAAAAATGTGTACTTTTTAGAATTAAATTTGAATTTAGTTTGTTTTAAAATTTTAAAATCGGAAGTCGGACTATGCGAGGTGTTACATAACCTTTTTAAAAATATTATATATCATTTAATATTTTGTTTATAAAATCTTATACGATCATAAAATACTTTATCATATGACTTGATTAGTTTTATAAAATAAAGTGAGTTTTGATCTTGTACATTCAGCTGTGTTTTTGGTGAATGTAAAATTGTACAATTGTATTAACCGATGTTAAATGGAACGCGTGCGCCGAGCACGATGGACGACTTGGAAAATCGGAAAAACATTAAACCCAAGTAATTACAACTCTCATGGAATAGAGCACTAGAGTAGATAGAACAGTGCCACTAAAGCAATTGATTTCCATTCGATTAGTTGTACGAAACGGAAAAGCTTTTTCGTCGTCGTTTGGCACGTCGATACTAAATCCGAAGGAATTTATGTATGCATGAATGTATTTGGTCGAATATAATTCATCTGGCTATGAGACAGCTTTGGCAGAGATCGAAACGAAACGGTATTTCAGGATTTCTTAATCCCTCATTAAAATTGCGCGCAGTAAAGGCAACAACGAGAAGAGGGAAAGAAAATAAATAAATACATAAATGAAACACATACAGAAAAACGCACAGTTCGGAGGCGTCGCGTAATAAATATGTAAAATGAAATAATCTGTAAAATGTAAATAGAAATTTGTACGGTTTTGAATAATTTATGAGGGGCGGGGAAATACGTACGTACATAGTTGGCCGTCATAAAAAAGGACTCACCCTCTGCAGATCCGATGTGATTGTATGCATGTATGCACGGTGTGTACGAATGTTTGTGTATGTGTGTCGCAACGTCCATGGTTGCGATAGCAGATTTTTTTTATTATCAGATTAAATCTACCCTTATTGTATTGATTCCCATTTAGTTCCATTTTTTTCTTTCTTCATCTAGAATTATTGTCAGAACTTGAATGTTTAAACACAAATACTTATTTAATTATTTAAGAATAAATATAAATAAACATATTGATCATAACTTAAATATTCATGTATTGATCAATATCAAGTTTTAACAATATATTATACGTATATTGTATATTTTAGGTATACATGAAATTTTTAACAGAATTTTTGAAAGAATATTTTCATTTTTCATTTAAGTACTAAATTTCATATTTTCAGTTGTTTAATGTTTTCGAAACTGTAATATTTTATTTGGTGATATTTTTTCTTATTATTGAAATATGGAAAATACATAAATTTTACTACTTTATAGTTTTCATGGGTTTTTCGATTACATATGGTTTTTGTTAATAATCTATTTAAAAGAGAAAAATAAATCAAATCAACAATGTGAAATCTGAAATGTATTATAGCAATATAATGTTTGTTGTACCAATAACATTGGGATGTAGGTAAACAAAACGATAAAGTTAATTATAAGTATATAACGAATTTAAGAACAGTTAAATCACATTGAATATAGATCCGGAAGATAAACTTGGAGATAGAGCATTGATCCAATTTTTTCGAGGCTACATTTTTTTTGTAATATATAATATCACTTAATTTCCGGCGCAGCCAAGTGTTTGTTTGTCCAGAGGAGAGAGTAGCAATCGCCACCTAGGCTTACATCAAAGTGATATAAATATAGCGTAAGTAAATACGCTTATTAAATATATTATCGATTGCGTCTCTGTTTAGTTTAGTATATACAACCAATAACAATAAGTGCGTTAGAGAGAAATACAAATTCGGTGAATATATTTTTGTGAAGTACATGTACTGACAATTCTTTTATTTTTGTTTGTATTGTTTTCTAACTCCCTTGAGTGTGTATAACTATGTGTGGCGGATCGATAAGCGGGAGAAACTTTGTAAGACTTATTATGCGTACAATCTGACCTAATCCTTAAGAAAACTTGAAATCGCAATAATCGATCTCTGTACACCCTTCGAGTTGGAAAACTGCAAATATTGTTATTGTTGTGATGGAATGATGTATCGTGCATACGCGACGTTTGTAACATGAATTGAATAATTTATATTTTATAAAATGGTCGTTATTTTTAGAACAAAAACTAGTTAATTTATTGACTTTTTCTTCTTGCTGTGCCGACGTTTTTAAGCAATAAATTTATTTTTCAGGTGTTTTCTTTTTGTAGCTTTGGCTGGTTCTTGCTGGCAAGTAGAGAGGACGACCAAAGGAATCGATTCTTTTGGTGCATTGGTAAATTAAATTTCGGGTACGCTGCGGATCGAACAATTCCGACCGAAAGAGGTGGTCTTCGGCAGTTTGGTAGGTAAGTGTCCGCAAAGAAGTCCCGTGTATTTTGAATGTCTATTGGATTTCGCAACGGGATTGCACATTAGCTATGTATTATTTATAGTGCGCTCAGTTCAGGACAATCGCCTCTCGCTCTGTCGCTCCTCGCCTCTTACCTTGTCTGCACTACCGGTCGTGAGGCGGCTTTTAAGTTCTTCCATAAAACTAAACTTTTTTCTCCGCCTTTGGTTCCTCCTCGTCCTCCTTCTGTTCGCGACCTTTTTATAATTTGTTTCTGCTCTTATTTGTGTACCTGCTATTTGATCATCAAATGCGGTTTCGGGCGAGCTTTTTGTTTATGTCGAGGACCGTATGACGGAGTGCGACACCGCGACACAGATCATAAAGTTAGAACACTTCGGGCTATGTTCCCCGAAAAAGCACGGCCAGAACTAGGAACAACTAGGAAGAACCGCAAACGCGGACCGCGCGTTATCCCTGGCGCGGGCGCCGTGCGCTCTCCATTCCCTTCTCTCTTCGACACATTCAATAGTTTCATGCGGACGCAGCACTCGCACACACATACATTTCGGTCGTCTCCCTAATATAGAACCAAAATTCGAGTGGAAAATTAGGCAGGAAGGGTCGTAGAAAATATGAATAAATTTCTAGTATTTCACTTCTAAACCTTTCTTTACATATGTCACTCCTTTTGGAATTACCGAAACTGATTCCAATTAGTTACGTCCCAGAAACTATTGAATTTGATGAATTGATGAAAGTTCAGTTTATTTTATTCAATATACTGAGATTCAATATTCTAGTATATTATACAATTCGCAATATGCAATAATCACTTTGATAGATTTAAGAAAATAATTGTAAAAAATGACGACCACTGTCCAGTGATTATTTTTTAATCAAGAAATTAACATAACAAATTGAAAGTGGTTCAAATGATAAACATGTGAAAGTTAACATAAGAAATAAAATCAATAGTATTAAAATAGTTACTACAAGCAATAACGTCGTTATTATAATTCCTCAATTTGTAGGTATTAAAATAATCTACCAATTTCTTGTCCCATTTACAATTAGAAAGGATTTCATCTCAGCATCAAAATAATTTGACCTTCCAACAAATTGACGTATCTAAGAATAAATAGAAACGTATTATTGAAATCCAAATACTATTTAAAATATATAATTGGACAACAAACATACATTCAAGAAACGTTTCATAAAAAAAATAATAATATTATAAAAATCCATGTTTTATGACTACAATGGAACACGAGATCGTAAATAAATAGAAATAACCGATAAAACAATCTATAAATATATAAATACCTCGCATAGTGCGGTTTGAAAATTTCAAAACAAACAAATTAAATTTTAAATGATAAAATAATGTTAAATTTTGACAAAAATATTATACAAAATTATTTTGTGACACAAAGATATTTTTTATACAGTTAAGTCTCTGTTTGAAAGGTTTATTTTTGGGTCTATAAATCTCGACAATCAAAATCCCGACATTCGAAATCCGAACAACCATAAAAAACCCGAAAATATCAAAATCCCGACAACGGTCTTTCCGCCCGGGAATTTATTTTTTATTTTATATTATATTTTTTGGCCAATAAATTATTATTATAAGTATTAGAATAATAACAATTTTTAAAAAAATAATAATGAGTTTGTTAAAAATATGTTTTGAGTATAAAATCTAATTGTATTTTAGATTAATTCTTATTGATTTATTATTAATAAGTCTATATCATATATAGACTATAATAAAAGATACTGTCGGTATTATTGTTGTCGGAATTTCGATTGAAGCCGTTAATTTTTATAAGTATTTGGTTCCTCGATTAGTCTGGTTTTAAAGAGTAAGGATATTGGTCGAACGGATTGCCCGGACAATGCGAGGTATTGCTGTAATATTAGAAATAATATACACAAATAATTATCTATATATTTATTAAGATTAAATAATTAATCATTTTTAATGAATATTAAAATGAACAATTATTAGTTTAAAAAGTAATTATATTTTCTCCACTCCACTCAGAATATTGAGATTCAAAGGATTTTGGGATAAAATTTGAATATATCACATATCATTTCAATTCTCCAATAAATAAAGATTGTTAGGTATATCAAAGTACAAACAAGAGTGGTATATTATAGCATCTCGATCCCTTTCAGATATCTGAGCTACTCTCGTTCGCAGAACATACTTCAGGTAGCGTTCATATTTGAGTTGCGTTTAACATGGTTATTCTGGCAAACGCATGTCGTTTTATTAACATACACATCGAGTGCTTTATGAACTAATTAATGAAAAGGTTTTATCATTTGCATAGAAAATAAAGGTGAATAATTATAGCGATAAAAAAAATTCTCTTTTCAAAATCATTGTTATTACACGATTATTACGCATATTTATATTCTAATTCAATTATTTTTTTAAGTTAAGTGTTGAAAAAAAGCACAAACATACTAAAATTTAATTAGTTAGTCTCCACTTTTGCTTAATTATAAAATATTTTATTGAAATTTCTGCTGTAGTGAATCCACTTTAATCATATTTGTAACAAATAACTGATAAAAAAAACAATTGACAACTATATAAATTGTCAATGTTACTAATTGAATAGCGAAATCGAGTGGCGTGTATTGGATTCATTCATTCGCATGGTCATACCGATTCACTGCATATAAAATAACAATTGAGAATACATAAATAAAAGGCAGCCGTGGCATGGAGCAGCGCTTAATTAGTGAATGGATTTTGAATGCTCCCACAAATTGGAACCGTTCATCGGAATTGTTCTTAATTATCTGTCATGCAACTCCAATTTATTGTCTATTCTCAGATATATATTTTTTTTATTCTACTCTTAATTCTTGTTTCAATTGATTCGCCGATATCGTACGTTTCATTAGATAATTTAACAGTTTGCATTTTCTTGTAGATGTACGAGAAAATGAAAGAAACCATAATTGAAGGAAGCACAGCGCATACTAAGAGTATATTTAAAAGAAGGTTTATCGATTTTGTTTTCTTTAGAAATCTTATTACAAATATGTAAATCCAATAATAAGAATCGCGTGAATTGGAAGTGTTTTTTTTTCTAAAATGTGATTTTGTAAAACAAATAATACAAAAATATTATATTGTATTTTTTATCTGAACTTGGAAAATATTTTTTTTTAATTTTAATAATTACTATAATTATTTAATCTAATTGATTATTCAATAGTAATTTTAGAATTAATTAAGAAATGAAGTTTACACTGTTTCCTTAAAACAGTCAATTTTATTCCATAAAACAGCATACTAGAAACCTTGCATTCCAATAATATTATTTTAATGATTAATTTTAATGTGTTTTAAGATTTACAAGTTCTTTCATCTCTTATTTATTGCTGATGTAGTCTCCGTTTAATATATTTGAAATGTAAGAAGCATCGCTATATGTCGATTATTGAAGCTATCGATTTGTTTTTGTATGAAATAGCGTTTAGTCTGGTAGAAACGTTTGATATTATTTCAAAACGTTTTTATTTTGGCTCTACGGCGCATCAAGCACGAAATGTATAAAGTGTTTGCAATATGCTGTCACGCATATAAATCTGTTACGACTAGTTGGCTATTTTTCGAAGTATCACGTATGTTGTAAGTGAGCAAGTACGTCTCTCCTATTTGCTCGCAGTGTCGTCACCAAAAATCGCGTAGTAACTATGACATTTCGTATCCAACTACACGAAAATAAACATGCAGACAACAACAACAATACAATGCACAACCGTTACGTTTGCTTACGATTTATCTGCGCCATGTGCAGAGTCCTACAAATCTGGGCTTGCCAAAACCAAATTGCATTCGCGCTGAACTTGATCCTCATTTTTGTGCGTTGCTTTTCGTTTTCAAATGTCTGAAATCAATTTTTAATCAACAGTTAAAAAAGTCCTTGAACATATTAAAGGAAATTGAAGTTAATCATGTTGTTTTCGTTGGTTGCCGGTCGCCAGGAATTATTATATAGAGATGATTGAGATATTACATAATTGGAGCAAGTCCACTTTCCTAGTGGAAATGATGTAGGTTTTTGGTATCTGCAAAAGTGTGATTCAATGAAACGTCCATGAAAAGTGCACAATAACCGTTTATTTATTTATTTATTACATAATAGCGAATATATTTGTGACTCTATAATATTGAATCTAAATAACGGTGACTTTCTCGTTGATGAAGTCTATTGTCGGTTCCGATTTCATTAAAGACAAGTGATCGCCGTTGCTGATGAATATCTGCGGTTCCTGGACGAAGTGCTTCATATGAAAAAAATAAAATAAGAGATTTAGTAATTATATGATATGAGAAGGGAGGAGTTTACGTTTTCGAGACCACATTTATCGAATTTACTGGAGGCTGCGGGTCGCACGAAGTAGATGTCTCCTTTGAGCGGCTCATTAGACGGTTGATAGTCTATTAGAGCGTTCAAATTATCCTTTAACAGTCCCAGAGATATTTTTAGAATCTTCTTGTCGTCCTCTGAACCCTTGTAAAGCTTGAGCGCCGCATCCACGCGGGCGTTCCAGTTCTGCACGGCTCCTAAGCTCTTCAGCACCTACAATTGCATTGGATAAATTATATTATGCAATGGGAATTGAGAGTACATACCTCAGCATCATTTATACTCAATATGCGGTTTAATAAGTTTACTTCGTTACTTGAATCTTTGCCAAGGTATTTGATGGCTGCCTGAATAGTTTCAGGTGCGGCGTCCATTAAGGTCACCTGCGTGTTTGCCGTTTTCTGTAAGATCCTTGATATTTCTAGAGCTAAAGCTCCACCCCACGAAATACCGATGATGTTGTATGGACCTTTCGGGAACAACTTATGAATTTTCTGCAACAATTTGTTAATAATAATCATTGTGATAGATTTAATTTATTTTTCGGGCTTACATCGGCAAAGATAGTGGCGGCTGTTTTAATGGGCATGAACGTGTTCGGTAATTGCGTGCAGAACGTGGGGTAGAGCAGATTTCTGGCGAATTCCTTAACGGTCTCGTGACCTGAAAGGCCCGGAACCAAGATGACGGGTGGAAGTTCGCGAATTCTTCTCGGTCCCGCCGATGGCAGCTGAACCAATTCCGGTTCTCCGCTCATGTAATACGACCGTTTTACCAGTTCGTCGCTCGAGAGCGGCAGTAACAGCATCAATTCTTCAATTCAAAACATTTGTTTAGTATGCAAATTACATTATGTTTTTTGTAAGTCTTACTTTTGTACAGGGCTTGCGGTGTTTCCTGATCGATCTCGCTAACCTTGTCATTCTTCACAAAGATGTTGTTCGCCTTGAAGCTGAGGACATCATCGAGCGCGTATAAACCGTCAATAAATTCAAGACCAGAATCCCACTGGATATTGAAAGTGGCAAAACCGGAGTCGGAGCGGATCTGACAGATACCCGCAGAGGAAAACCAAAAGTTAACGAACAATGCCTTCGGAGCTGTCGTTCTCAATGCCAATTCGATGTATTGCACTGATTTTATATCACTAACTCTAGTAACGCTTGTTTTATTTGGAAGGATGAACACTCCTTGTATGGGACCTAATCGATACAATTCTGTGAGCAGTTCCATTGCATTATCCTTGGTCTGAGGACGATTCTGTGTGAAAATAATTTCCACTTTGAAGTGCTTCTTCAGCAGCGATAGTCTGTGTTTAATTGAAAGTTGCTGAGGTTTAGCGTCGGAAGCTACCACAACATTTCTGGCTCCTCTCAACACCAGCCACTCCACCAAGTCGATCCATGCTTCCGCAGTGCCTCCATACACTAGATGCGATCCTTTGTTATTGCAGATAAATTGATTTGGTTTGTTTGCGTTCAACTGGTTCAAGCTTATGTCTTTGCTCAACTTGATCAACACCTTTCCTATGTGATTGGACTGTTGAAGACTGGTTAGAATGCTTCCGATGGCCTGGTGCTCTACTACTTTTCGGTGCAAGGGCCTCACCACGTATTTATCGATACCCTCCTGAACTAAGGCCTTCAATTCCTTCTTGTCATCTGCACAACCATCAAACACATTCTCTGGAATCACGCCAATTAGGCAAGTGTTCCTAAGGAATACGCTCATCCCGATGGTATTATCCTGCTTGTTATCTAGTTTTCCCAGCTGAACAAATCTACCGTAATCACCTAAACAGCGAATGGATGCATTCAAGAGCGATCCTACTTGGCAATTAATGATAACATCGACACCACTCCCTCCAGTTGCCGCAAGAAGGCAGGGTTCAAAACTAGTATTTTCCGAACTCAAAATCTGACGGTCTTTCAACTGTAATTGAAATAATTAATAACTTTAAAACGTAAAACATTATAAAATTAATAAAATATGTCTGCTTGAGAAATAATACTTCAAGGAAAGAAAACATCAACTTACGCAAGAGAATTGTTTCTTTAGGAAAGCTTTCTGCCAGTCTGTGGCAACGGTGGTATAAACTGTACATCCTCGCATCGAAGCTACCGATATAGCTGCTAATCCAATTGCTGAACATCCTGCATGTATGAGCACGGATTCTCCAGGTTCCATCCTTGCTTTTTGTATTAAGCAGTAATAAGCCTGAGTAATCAAATGCAATGTTAATTAATATAACGCCATAAAAATATCAGATTAAACCTTACAATTGCATATGCATGAGGTACGGTACACGCGTCCTCCATACTCCAAGAATCTGGAATTGTCCAACTGAGATCATCGTCCGGTATCAAATTATAAGTATCTTTATCCAGCCTGGCCAGACCCATGATTCTCTTATTATTGTTTGTTGTTGCTGAGTAATCTATGTTACCCAATCCAGCAATAGTTGAATGTAACGTCTCGTCGTTACTGTTAATTCCCAGGTACACCAAATTGCCGCTGCCTATCGTAACATTGCTGCAACAAACCAAATAGTCTTTTATCACATCAATTCATTTTCTTACCGTTGAGAAGCCTTGAAATACAAACTTGAATATTTCAATTAGAGAACTACATTTCTTAACAAATACTTATTTACCTGGTTACTTGTAAATCGCTTTCCGTCGACCCCTTGAAATCAATGCAAGTCGCAAGGTAAGTGCCAATAGTGCCGTCCTTGACCACCGTTAACACATTATCGTTTCTGAAGAGCCTCGTGTAAAATTCCTCACTGAAATTTGGAGCGCTTTTATCTAAGACGAATAGGAATCTTAGATTCACAAATTCGTTTATTGATCGAATATTGTGGACAAAGTTCGTTATTCCTTCCGTCGGCATTACACTTGATACCAAGCATAATTTGTCGTTAACATTGATGTTCCCTAATTTATTCTTCAAGTCATTAACCCATGGCAGTGAATCCTTGTTGAGGTCTTTGTCTGTTAAAGTGTCCGCTTTGACGAAAATAAGCACCGGTTTGCTGGTTTCGACTTTTCTTAGCAAACTGTACTTAACACCTTTGATGTCGAATTGAATCATAGTTATGATATTCGGATTGGAGTCGATTAACTTTCCAGTTCTAGCCAGAACATAAACACTGTGACCAATTGGCTTCAGGATATCAGCAATTATCTCGTTATTGCTCACTATCAAGACAGGATCACTTTGCGAAACTATTGTTATATTCGGATCAGTCACTGATGATAAGTTTGCCTATTAAGGATTAAAACAATTATTTAATTTTAACAGATTGTTGAAATTTACTTGTATTTGAATATTTTTCTCCAAGAACATTTTGATATTTGGCAACAAAGGTTCATTCTTCCCTGCGACTTCAATTATATCAATATTCTTGCAAAGTGGATCGATAAAGTTGTCCATTATTAAATTAATGCTGTAGCTAAGGATGTTTTCCATGTTTTCACAGACACACTTTCCAAGAGACACAAAGTCGATGGAATCATAGGAAGTTTGTTTACTGGTTAATGATAGTGGACTTGTCACTAAACCAGACATCTGTAAGCCAGGCATAGTTGATATTCCCGTTGAGAAATCAGTGCTAATTTCAACATCTAATAACAAAAGGTTTTTAAAATATATTATAATTAATGTATTTCCGTTATAGATTACCTGCTTGTTCCTTAGGAATATTTGGAATAGAGATATTAATGCGTTGGATGGTAGTAGGTACTACTACGTTTTGATTCCTTTCTCCTTCCTTGAAGAGATTTTGTTGTAGCATTCCTTCTAAATATATTTGCCAAGATTTACTGCCGGGCATTAAAGCCAAAGATCCTGAAAAATATAATTTAGTAATAATATTTATTAGTACTTTACGAATTACCATTGTCTGTGATGGACAACTTTTTGATTTCTTTGTAATTGCCAGAGTATTTGTAACCTCTATGGCCAAATTCGTTATAAATATCGGATGTGCTTAACTGCAGTCCTCCTTCGACGTTTCCTATGTCGTAAGTGTGAAGCATTATCTTGTCGGTGGGTTGGGGAATCGTAATCTTTCCTGTGGCCACGATTTCATCTTGAGAAAGTACTTCAAATTCGCCGCTTCCTTTTTGAATCATAGCGTAGAAAGGCAAATTTCCTACTTTTGGGATAACAAGTACGTTTCTAAATCGCACGTTCTCGAATATCGCTTCAGTTATTTCCGTGGACCGGCTTGTACTCAAGATTCTGAGGAGTATGTCCTAAAGATAAAATAATAATTGATTCGTATTGAAATAATATTATGTTCAATTTACTATTATAGATGATAATGGAAGAATTATTCTCTCATCAAGTTGATGGGAAGCACAGTCGCGGAATTCATCGCTGTTCAAAGATATATGCAAGTCCTTTACGCTGACCAAGTAGTTTAGTTTATCTTCCAGTCCAGTTCTCCAAGTCTCTCCATGTTCCCAGTGCACCAATGGAGCGAGTCCGCACGTGCCCTTGCTTACCGGATAATCGATGCTAGGGAATATTTTAGCGACGTTTACGTCTATTCCAGCTAAATACATTCTAGAATATAAATAGAAAATTGCATCAATTTGATTATTATGAAAATATGTAAGAGTAATTAATTACTTTCCGATCGCGCCCAACAAAAACTGGATACCGTTTTTGGAGCCCCTCTGTGTTAATGGAATGTTCGTGCACCCGGGTTTCACAGATCGTTTGAGAATAGCTTGCAGTAAGCCATGAGGTGCTATTTCAATTAAGATTGAATCTTTAGGAATATGTTTAGAACCCTCTTCAAATAGCACCGAACTCAAAAGGTTATTAGTATGATATTCTGCGGAGGAAGTTTTTGCCACTTCGGTGTCCCATTTATCTTCAGCATTTGATGTGCTGATCCACTTTGAAGATCTAGCAATTGGCACCGGAATAATTTCCTTCAAGTATTTAAGAAGGTACGGAGCAGCTGGTTTAATGTATTTACTATGATATGCGATGTTAGCAACGTTCACAAGCCTAGCAAATATTCCTTTGTCCTGCAACTCTTTCACGAACTTCTCCATGTCTTCTCGCGGTCCAGAAATGGTAGAAGAGTCAGCGCTGTTGTGACACGCCACCTCTATAGATGGTGGGCACATAGATTTTATTTGCTGATAACCAAGACCTATACAAAACAAGAACAAACATATTTATTTTTCTCTAGGTAGATTTGTTAATTTACTTACCAATTGCTGCCATCATTCCTGGTATTAGTTCCACGTCTTGAGAAGCTTTACCTCTGGAATAGGCGCATAGTATCATCTGCTTGGAGGTCATGCAGCCATCAGCATAGCCACAGCCCAGCTCGCCCACGGAATGCCCAATTATTCCATCGGGTGTAATACCCAGAGCTTTCAGTAAGTCGGTAAGTGCGATTTGAATCGCCGCAATGCCAACGAAGCTGTTCAAAATGTTATCGAACATCTGGGGATCTTTGCTAGTGACAATATCCAAAAGATCAATTCCGAATGGTTTCAAAGTTTCGTGAGATTCCATTATAGATTTAGCGAAAAGAGGCAATTGCATTAAATCTGAAGCCATTCCGTTCCATTGACTTCCCATTCCCGAGAAGACGAACCAGGTCTGCCTTTTATTCCCCGGAAAATATTCGAATTCTCTTTTAACTTCTCCTTCGGTATCCAATACAGAATAACCACGGTACAGATGTCCTGGAATGGCCTTCGAAAATAGCTCTTGCGTAAGCCCGATGTACTCCTGATCCATTTCGGGTTGGTCTTTAACCTATATCAAACAATACAATTCAAATTAAAATTACATTCTGATGCAATTATATTAATTTACCGTATCCAAAATCTTCTGAATACCATCTTCAGTTCTTGTCGAAGCCACGATCAAATTTGGTAAGCCGTTGTTTGTCTTGCGTTTGATCTTTGGGTTGGATTTGAGTAAGCAATGAGCGTAGGAGGAGGATAACCCGATGCCGTTCACCGCTGCATAAACGCCATTCCAATCCTTGTTCTTCGTGACTACTTCGATGCGACCATCAACAAGTGCCGGAATATTCGGATTTGGTTTGGAATATTGCAAGGTGGCAGGAATTTTTCCAGTCTCCATTGCTACGAGTACTTTCGCGATGCTGATCAGGTTGGCCGAGGCCTCGCTGTGTCCCGAATTCGTTTTAACCGAACCGACCATGAGAGGCTTATTTCTGTTCTTGCAGTAGACCTCGTCAATAGCGTTCAATTCAGCTTCGTCCGTTGACTAAGTAATATAAATAATAAATATCGCATATTCAATTTTTCGAATGTTTAAATTGCTAGACCTTTATGCCGCATCCGTAGCACTCGACCAGATCCACATCTTTAGGATCAATTTTGCAGTTGCTGTAGAATTCCTGCATGAATGAGACCATGCTTGGTCTGTCGACTTCCATCAAAGTGCCCTCCCTGTGGCCGTTGAACTGCGTAGCGGTGCCGACGATCGTCGCGTACGCCCTTTTGGCATCCTCCGCCCGCTGGATGTACATGACGATGATACCATCGCTGCGCGCGTATCCGCTCGCTTAAGTGAAAACATAATTAGAAATAAATATGATTATAATTTCCATTCAATGTGTTTGTGACCTATGCAAAATAGGAGGTGCTTGCTAGCAGCATTCAATGCAAATGTAACGAAACACTAACCATCAGCGTCAAAGGCCTTTGTTGAACCATCGGACGACAATAGGCCCATGTCGTTATACAGCCAGGACAATTCCGAATTAAGGGCTAAATTGGCCGTCCCAATTATGGCAGCTTCGCAGTGGCCCTCCCTCACAGCATCGAAAGCAATTTGGAGCACCTCTATGCCATTGATCCAGTTGCTGTCATATGCACAACTTGGACCTAACACATAATACCATTTTATTAAGTTAATTAACATAATATATTAAGTTATCGCATTTTTTTTGATGTTTTTTGTTCAGAGAAACAAAGAAGATTTAATATCGTTCGTAAGGATACATTAGTTTGGTCAACTAACACTTTTGTTCAACTTATAAGTAAGTAGCTAAACATAAAACATTTTTACCTTTCAAATTGAGCCAGTATGAGATACGATTGGGCATCATAGCACGTGAATGGCCAGTGACTCCAAACCCACTAATAATAGACTCAAAGAAGAGATTGTCGTTCTCTCCGATGGATGAACCCATGAAACACCCAATCCTCTTCCCCCTGATATCCTGAGGATTCACTCCGGCGTCGACGAGTGCTTCGAAGGTCCTTTCCAGCATGAGACGCTGCATCGGATCCATGAATGTCGCCTGCTGCCTGTGTATTCCGAAGAAGGCCGTATCGAAAAACTCAATAGATGGGCATTTTCCGATTTTATTTGTAACCCCCCTTTCGCCTTCAATGCAACTCAGTTATAATATTCGACTAAATGTATTTAATTTTATATAAAAATACCTTCTTTCCATCTAGTCTCGAGCAAGGACTCGTTGGAGAGCAAAGCCTCCTTGAGCATCTCAAAGTTCTCCGCCTTCGGGAAGAAACCCCCGATTCCGGAGATGACAACTTCGGTTTGGTTCGGTTGCGAAGACATTTTTTCTTCTTTTGAGTTTATTGCGAACCGTACCGGTCTTATATAGTTAATTGCGAAATGCTCATGCATTTTATATCGCATGTATATATTCAAAAATATCGAATGTCAATAACAGGAACAATGGATTTAAATTTTTATTGTCTGCATTATTGTTTCAAAATATACAATTGACATTCTCGTTATTTCCACTTATTTTTAAAAGAAAATTTAAATATTTAAAATTCCTGAATTTAAAAAAAACAAACGCAAATGTTATTGGTAAAACACAATTATGAATCTAAATTTCGCTAAAAAAATAACTGAAACATTGTAAATTTTATTTGTTCAATTTGGATTAATCATTCATTAGAATATTAATAGTTCAAAGGTGGATTTAAACTTAGGAGCGCATTGTATAAAATGTATAAATAGTTCTACTGAAAAATGCAGTTTAAATTTATATTCATTTGCATTTAAAATCACGAAAAAATATCTAGTCAAAAATAGTAATGTGTGGCGAAGAAATAATTTTGAATATGCAAATAATATTGGAATTAAGAAAAAAAAATGTTTGTCAGTGTTTATTTACAATCTATTCTACTGAACATTTATCAAATCTGTTCGCTGTTGACATTAGGAAGTTGTCACGCTATTGTCGAGAGGGTTAACCGCCAACGGGTTCGAATGCGAATCAAGCCTATTCGTATATTTTTTGGAGAAATCTTTGGCAACTTCCTTCACTGTTTATATTCCAATGTCCTGGTGCAGTCTCTTATTAGTGATGTAAAATGGTGCACCCAAGATTCTTCTAATACATTTAGATTAAAATCCCAATAATTCTTAATAACAATAAATAATATTAATTAGTATTGCTTTTTTTTTTCGTTGTCTTATTCATTATAAAACTTAAGAATACGAAATATTCTATAATAAAATTAGTTTATGTTATTGACAATAAATAACAACAATTAATAATCTTATTAAGTTTTAGATTGTCGGAATTTCGATATAGTCGGGATTTGGATTGTCGGGATTTTGACATAGTCGGGATTTCGATGTAGTCGGGATTTTGATACATTCGGGATTTCAATGCAATCGGGATTTCAAACGTCGGGATTTCGGTTGTCGGGCTTGCAATTGCCATCGATATAAAATTGGTCCCAAGACACTACCTTGAGTTTAAGACTCAGCCCAGTTTGTGCTTCCTCCAATTTGTTAAAAAACTTTCGATCATTTAGGTGGGATTTCAATACTTCATAGAAATTATGTGGAAGTTGCATTTCAGCTTGTAGAGTAAACCTGTATGCCCAACTTTGCCTATGACAAATCAAGGAATACAGCTGAACAGTATCTTTAGGATGTAGGTTCCATTGCTATTATCTTTTATGGCTTTTCCAAAAAATATAGCAGTTGGCTACCGAGACCAGTCCATTTGATCGGTTGAAAACTTGTCAATACTTATTATTTTTTAATTAAATAATCGATACAAAATAAACATAATGAGTTTAGAAACAAATAGTCTGAATTATACAGGTAGCTGATATAAAATAAAGATGCACAACAGGTATTTATACTGTTATTACATCTTATATTTGGATGATACAGCAAAGTCTTATAAATCCAGATGAGATTGCATTTGATGTTATAAGTGGTAATTTGAAAAAGAAATGTATTAATGTCAAGAAAGTTAAAAATATAAATAACAGACACATATTTTGACAAATGATACAATAGGATATTTGTATTTAGTACAAAGTGATGTGGAAAACCAACGCATCGAAACAGCTGCGGATAGTTTCGAATGAAATAAAAGAAGGTTTGAGAAAAATATAAGTTCGTCATATTTTTAAGAAGTCTTAGATTATATACAATATGCTAAACGACATATTATAAAAGTCGAAATAAAGACTATATTTTCTGATCATGGACATCAGAAAAATTGTAGTCTCATTGACATTCATCACATACATCAACAAATATAATTTGAGATTCCAACTTAAGAAAAAAATACGAAGAACTAATTAAAACAAAACCACGAAAATCTGTTTAAAATGTAAAAAAAACATATGTGCGTCAAATGTACATATTTTAAAAATCATGTTCGTGTATGTTTATTTTTATGTTCATAATATGACAACAATATGACATATATTTTTTTAAGCAGACACCGAATTATATAAATTTATAATTAGAATATCCTAATTATATATATAAAGCAATAACTCGTGCCAATTTCTCGAACTCTTCGACTAATAGAGTACTTTAATAACATAAAAACAGACTTGACTTGTATAGGAGAAGAAAAAAACGATAATTCATGCTTAATTTTGTGTAAATTTTTTTTAGAATTTATTTTCATTAAAATTCAATCCGCATTGATCAAAGCCGCAATTATAATAGAATTAAACTGGCCAATATGATTATCGAAATTACCGGTAAATTTTGTTAACAAATACCGGTAATTTCAGTAATTTAAATATTGAAGAAAAACCAAATAACATATCCACCTTTTCATAGAAAAAAAAACTAGTATCGAGTCAGGATTTCTCTTCTAATTTTAGATTTCCTAATTGTAGTATTGTGCTACAATGTAATTTGGTTTATCGAACAAATAATTATAAAATGAAAATGTTAATAAAGTATTTATAATTACCTGTAACCCATATTTTATTTGAAATAAAATGAAATTAAGGATTGCAATTAGAGGATAAGACAAATGAAATAACTTTTCATAATATTCACACTTTATTAAACAAAAAATATATAAGAGCAAATAAAAGAAACAGTAATAATTTAAATGATGATAAAAAACATCTTATCTCATTACATTACTTGTATTTATATATTTATTTTTTGTCACAAAAATTTCTTGCGTAGGAAAGAACATTATACGTGTAGTGTTTTGTGAGGTGCAAAGAAATGTGTTAATGAATTGAAAACCATTCTCAATTACAAATACATATTTATTGCCTTATTTAGTACAATTGTTTTTTTCCTTTTTTTTTATTTAGACTAGGAATAAAGACATAATATTAACAAACATAAATAGCTGAACAATATTTAATAGTGTGTGATATTTATGTGTATCATAATATTATCTTTTGTTCTTTGTGTGGGATGGTTGGGAAGATGGTGTGAAAGCACTGTCGTACGTGCAGAGATTTCTTGACATCATTTCAATTACAAACAACATTGAGCAATAATCAGGATTCATAAACAAGGGGGACTAATTAATACGCACAAGTGATAACAACGATTGATTGAAATTGCCAAAGATATGTTGTGTCAATGATATGACTTTATTGCGTAAGATCCGCGGACCTCATTATTGTTCGTCCATACAATCCGCACGAACGACAGACCTTATTTTTAAGTTGTGCCTGTGGGGAGGTAAACTAAAACAATCAACTACCCTCTAGAACAATGTAACCATAAGTTTTTTTTTTCTTCTTCAACATCATTTCTTTACATGTCGTGTTGTGTTCCATAAGCATAAAGCCACTATATATATACTCAGTTTAATATAGCGTACATAAGGGGAATATAGTATACATATATTAATTTAGTAATTAAAATTGATAAAATTATTTTAGAAAACTTATTATCCACTTATGTATGTATACATATAATCATCTCGTAATTATCATTTCACTTAGACATCTATTTAACATATCTAGAGATAAAGTAATCAAAGAAAAAAAATAAGATTGACACACTCGAAAAAAAAAACAAACAAACATTGTTTCATTAATAATAAACAGATTCCGAGTTTACCCTGAAGAAATTGTTGCCAACAATACCATAAGTTTTACAATATATTACCCTTTGTTGTCAAAGGTCTTTTTTCATTTATTAATTGATTAGTATTTAAATCACATTTGCGTGTATTTTTTTTTAAATTCATAAACTTGGCAACAAACACGTTTCATTTCTTTGTTCTTTAATTAATATTACATTATTAAACATTTATAATTGATTTTTTTTAATTCACTTGTTCTAAGATTCAAACACAAACGTCTCCATCTTCGCATCATATTTAGTTCTTCTTTGTTATTTTTGTTTTGTTAAATATTTATACATAACTTCTACCTAACCTTAATACTCTTAAAATTTATTTCTTAATAAAAATGACCCTGTTTTATTTAAAGGCTATTAATATATATATGATATAATATAATAAATCTCACATTAGCTGATTGTGTATGTAAGTGTTTGTGTCTGTAGTTGGATTCAGGAAAGTATGGAGGATGCTGGATGATTTTGGGATTCTCTGGATCGCAGGATGATTGTTCTTGTGTGGGGGTTGGTTTTATATGTGTGTGGTTGTGTAATTCAGGGCGTGACTTAATCATTAAACGAAATAACGAGAAAACAAGATGAAAGTTAAATAAACGAAATAATAATGTATTTTCAGTCACAGCATTTTCTTTGTTTCATACATAACAATAAACGGAAACAAACAAACAAAATAATAAATAATAACAAAAAGAAAATTACAATAATAAAAATGAATCGACGCAACACCAGCTACTTAGTTAAAAGAGACGCAAGCCTAAACAACCTGAAGTTGATCGATTGCCTGCCTTCTTCTCGCACAACACGACAACTATTATATATCGAGAGTGTTAAGCCGACTTAAGGCCGCAGCTAACTCACTATAATATTGCAACTAACTTTCGACGGAAGCATGCTTTCGCGTTGCATCCGCCTTCTTCTTGCACTGTCCCCAATATGTAACGAGCACCAATTGCTTATCCGGCTCGTGCGTTTTCTTCGCCGCTCTCTCTCTCTCTATCCGTCTCAATTGTCAAAGCTTACTCGCTAAATTCAACACCTAAGTCAAATAAATAATTGGATTATCAATCAATAAACGAAATAATCAATACTGCGCGCCTCAACAACATTTCAACAACGCGCGCCTTCTCTTCTTCTCCGCATCATCATTATAATAATTAATTATTATTTGCTTACAATCAGAATTTTGTACATTGTTTTTTTTCTAAGTCTAGAAAAATTCTTGATCCAATCACGTTTTCCATATTTTTTTTTGGCACATTATTATTATTGGTTACTCGAATCCAAAATTAAAAAAAAAAAAGAAAAAACACGCTTCACCTATATTCTTCTTCTCTTATCTCTCTCTCAGAACACTCAGTATATATATATTTTTATATAATAATTATTATAACACAAAGGGATAACAATAGATTGTCCCCATTTATAGTCAAATGTTTATAAGATTATTTTCTCCACCGAGTCTCCCAATTATGAAAAATAGATCGATAAAAAAAATGTACATAAAATCAGAAAACAATAGTGATTCATCAGTAATTACATATTCTACAATAATAATATCTATCCATCTTATAATAGTTATATCAATTTTTTTTGTTTGTTCTTCCCTTGTTCTTTATATATATATAGTTAATATTATATACGAAAGAAACATTTAAAAAACTTTTTATTTTTGTATATAATTATAACAAGACTAGTTAGCTTATTAAAAAAAAATTATATATCATTTTTTTTGTCCTCAATACGTGTACTTATTGTTTCTCCTCTTATTTCCATTTTTAAGAACTATTATTCACTAAGTAACAAGCCATCGCAAAACTTAGGAGTACCGTTTTGTTGTTTTAGTCATAGTCAGAAATCCCAAGAGAGCCTCTTCCTCCTTTTGAAACCCATACGCATGCTTCAATTATTCCTAATTTTCCGATACACCTTTTACAAATACTAATTATGATTGAATTATTGCACTTTCTTTGGTCATTTTTAACATTGAGAATGTTGATTTTGTTTTCCCTTTTCACCATTGACACGCTGTGAGCAAATCGAATCGACTTTTTAATCACTTTTCACTTTGCCATAGATATACTGAGCAAACTCTAAAGTGGTGATATGTTTTTTTTTATTAAGATTCCGACGTTTGTCATAATATTAGTTCTACTCTCGAGCAATAATCATTTCGAAAATATTTTCTACAAATATAAAACAATCGAATCAAATCAATATAGAACAATAATTTTGATAAAACATTATATGATGAGCTTTTCTTTAGTTAAGTAATACTTTATAATTAAACACTACTTGCATTCAGTTTTACAATGATATCCAGTAAATTTATTTACACATTAATTAAAATTATTTCATTTTAATGAAATTATAATAATAAATAATTCATAGGTATTCAAGATATCACATTTACTTTAAAGTTTTATTCAATTTCAAATTACTAAAATTCATTTAATAGCTCAAATCTTACTAGAATGATACAATTTGACACAATCTTTGCAATACATATCACTCTTTTTGTACTAATTTAATTATTTATTAGCGGCGTAAATAAATATTGTTGTAATTTAACATATTTGGCACAAGTAAAATATTCATATTGTTTTATCAAAATATGTTCTTTTTTCTTTAATGGAAGCAGGAAATGTAAAAATTGTATTCGCTTAAAAATAATAGAAGCAGGCTATATATATATTGTTTTTTTTTATATATATATATGGTTCTTTGCGAAATCTTCTCTTAGAGATGTTAACAAATCGAAAGAATGTTTGTACGATTTCAATTTTTTTTCTCGCCTTCTCAAATTCTATTCTATTGAATAATAATTAAACGTAGACTAGAATTAAAGCGAAATAAATTAAGCCCTATTACAAAATACTCTTAATGATATCCGTACATTTTTGTATTTCTTTTTTTTAAAGTTTTTTTATAAATATTCAAATATTTTTCTTATTAAATTTAAAGTCTCAACGACAGTGCACTAAGTTATAACATTGTTACTTTTGTTTGTCTCCTCTCGTTTCTTCAAATTTTCTTTAATTCAATTCATCTCTTAGATATTTTACAATATATTCTCGTGATCACAGTTAGCTACAACTAACCACATATATCATAATTACTTTCTTTATTTACTCATTAATTATTATTAATATAACTCGTTACGTCGAGTACGCTTAATTAAATTGCAAAATACTGATTTCGAAATTCTCAAAAATTCAAAGATCACTTTAAAGATGATTATTTCATTATTATTATTATTACGTGCACTACACATAAGAGTTTTGGAGTGAAAGATGGGCTGGTAATGAGCAAAAAGTAGGAAGATAACAACAATTTTGGCACAGTTTTTTTTTCTTTCGGAAGGAAGAAATCATGTTAAACGAAAATGGTAAACAATAAAAAACAATAACAAAAAAAAAACAAGTAAAAAATAAATTAATAACTTCCTAGATTTTATACACATATATCGATATGCACAGCCTAACATTAATAATAAAAATATAATAAAATTTATCTCTTTCTTTCACTATACTTTTAACTATTTATATTATCATCATCATAAATTCTTCTCTTCCACGGATAAATTAAATTTCTCCCATATCACTCCCGGATTCCTCAAAAATGTATTCTCAAATTTACTTTCTTCAATTAATATTATTTTAAATATATGAATTATTGCACTACGACTACTTAATAAATAAATAAATTAAATAATTACAAATAAACGAAACAAAATGATTAAAAAAAATCATCCAAGCCGTCAGCGTGCATTCCTCTCTTGGAAATAAGAAATAATTTGGTCCATTAATTACGTTACTTGATTTTCTTGAGAAATAACAAAAATAACGATTAAAAGGAACAACACAAATCTATGCGATTCCAAGTGAATCCCAGCAAAAAAATAAAGCTTAAACTTGTCTATATGTGAATGATGGCGCGGATGGCTTGGAGATATGTTATTGTAAACAAAACGAACATAAAACAAAAGTTCAAAACAAAAAGAAAGATCTTTTTTTTTGGTTTGTTTTCACCTTCGCGCTCTTTCTCTCTCTCTTTCTCCCTCTTTTTTCTATCTAAATATATATCATATATGTATATATAAATATGTATATATAAAAAATTAAAAATAACAAATCTTTGGCTTGTTCCCCATTACCAATCTTACTTTGTAATGTTTTTTTTGTTTGTTTCTTTTGTATCCTTTTCAATCGCGTTTGACACCTGTATTGTCAACATTTACAACACCGAAAAACGAAAAAAATAATAATAATAAATATACATTATCTTCAACAAATTCTTCAAGTGTTTTTTCTTTCTTTTTGTATGTATATAATATGTGGTATTACGTGCTTGCTCTATACTTAGTTCTCGCCGTCCCTCTCTTTTGTTACTTTTGGATTATCTGTAATACCAGACGTGTGGGGGATGATGATCGGTGATGGCAGCGGCTGGCAATTGGCACTCGGGATGGAGGTGCCATTGCCAGCTCA
This sequence comes from Nicrophorus vespilloides, assembly GCF_001412225.1. Classification (NCBI taxonomy): domain Eukaryota; kingdom Metazoa; phylum Arthropoda; class Insecta; order Coleoptera; family Silphidae; genus Nicrophorus; species Nicrophorus vespilloides. Next base: position 94,993 of record NW_017099654.1, read on the forward strand.
GTTAATGTATGGGCGCCTTCACAATGTGATTTGGCGCAATGTAATGGTAGCCTGGCATCGGTAGTCCTGCCGTCTCCATGGATATCCTAAACAGAACAACAGAGTTCACATTAGTTAGTCCCATGTCCCTCGGGATAACCCGAGGCTGCGGTCATGCATAGAAAACAAAAAAATAAAATACTGTTTTCTTTTCATTATATACAAGTCAAGAAATATAAAACCGAACTCCAAATTGGTTACATAAATTATCCGTAAAGTCATGTCTTCCAGTTCAAGAGATAGAGAACGGGACCAAGAATGCAATATAAATGGTCATTTTTAAACAAGTTTTCTTTAAAAGATTAATATAAACCTGCATACTAAGAGAATCAAAATTAACTTAGTTACCTCATAACTATGAAACGAATGAAATCAAATATGCCTTGAATTTGACAAANNATGTTGTTTAATTTAACGTCATTTGATCGTGTTGCGTTTTGGAGAAATCAGTTTCCGGAATTGTGGTAATTATAATTTATAATAAAAGTAACTGAATGTATTAAAACGTTTGATTTCAGATAATTCTTCAATTTGACAAGCACTGAATTCCCTTATCATGAATAACGAGAAAGCATCGATTTCAACGACGCAAATGATAAGGTAAGTTTTAATCCACATATTTCATCTTAAACCGTCAATTATAATACATATTAACGAAAGATATAACAATAATATTTAGACTATAACATAATAGTTGATGAAATATTTAGAAACCTTGCATAAAAACACCCAGTTTAAAATGAAACGGTCTGCACTCGTTAAATATTCGATTATAAAAGAATGGTAGACATCCGATTCCTAATGATAATATACTGACAATAAAGAAATCATTTAAAAGTAAACAAAAAATATACATAAGAAAATAATAAGAGTAAATGATGAACGGATATATTTTTTGTTCTCATTTTTTTTTAATTTGCGGGGATAAATTAAATGGATATGGTTAAGCTTACCGGGAAGGTCTTCATCCGTGTTTGTATGGTGGTTGGTGGTGGTGTATTTTTTTTTGATGGATTTGGTGGTAGTTGATTTGTTTTTTATATAAGGCTTGGTCTGTTAGAGAGCAGGCTTAAGGGACATGGATCACACAACCATGTTATCAATCACACTAATACCAATAAATAAATAAATAAAATAATTGTTATCGTCAATGCACTCACGGCCAAAACTCGAATAAGATTTATTATTTGTTTGTTCAGAATTTGTACTGGCTGTTGTTCAATAAAAAAAATAGCTTATTCGAATTATGTTCATGTGACAATATATAAAACTAGAGGAGATGAAAGTTGTGCAATTGTTTATATATATATATATATGCATCATTTGGACAACTTTCTCGTTCCTTTCTTCACACACAACAGACGCGTGCACAAAAAACATAAATTATGTAAGAAACATTGGGAAGATTGGATGCAAAGCTCCGAATGTTTCCGCAAATCTAACTAAATTGACATAACAGATGATCCAATAAAAAAATGAATTATTTGATAACCTTGTACTAACAAATACTGGAAGATGTGCTTGCAACAAAATAAAAATAATAGGTAGAAGCAAGTAAACGGATCTGTAGGTGGTGTGAACATTGATATTATAATTAATATATAAAATAATTGATTAATCTAAATATTACGTAACTCTATTAATAAACTCAGTTTTCATATAGATTGGTTTCGGATTTATATCGCGTAAATGAAAAAAAATAAAATAAATAGATCACGTACAAATCGGTTTGCATTGCATTAAAATAACAATACGTTGAAATAGAAAAAAAATAAATAATAAAAGCTAAATAAATAAAATCATCTAGTACATATGTATTGATCCAATTTAATGTAAGTTTTCAAGTTTTTCTTTTACAATTTGAGCACACATTGTATATAAGTATATAAGTATTTTTATTACAAAAAGTTTGTGGTCAAATTTGGAAATACAAAGTAATTACAATTAATAACTAATCATCTTCGCCTACAACTCGTCTCCTCTTGTTCCATCGTCAGATATACTCAGTACTTCTTACTGTGTGTACGTGTATACACATAATAAATTTGTCACCGCAAATTGTTACTCGCTTTTAAGAAACATAAACTAAATGCGATCTCTAAATTATTCAATTAATATATATTCAGTTTACACAAACATCGAGACTTGCATGTACTTTGCTTACTTATATTTTTTTATTAATATAATATTATTTGTAATTTGTTTGCTGGCTGATATGTCAAATAAAGCCGCCATATTCATCGAATTTTACATTTCAACATTCTTCACGTGTTTCATTTATTATTTTTGTACAAAACTAATTCTATTTTTATTCTTTCACGTAATTTTTGTAATTAATTATTATCATTCTATTCATATCAAATATTTCAAAATTCTTATATTTATCGAATATTATGGCCCAATCAATTTTTGACGAAACGCAAAAAAAAATATAAATCAATATAAGAAAAACCAAATGATTATTCACAAATCAATAAAAAAAACCAATAAATTAAAATATTTTCCAAAACATACTATTAATAATAGATAACACGACGTGATATAAGTTGCAATATTAACTAGCTATAAAAAGCTGCTAGCTAAAATGCCGTTAATGTAATTTGTTTCATATATATATATATACATACATATATGAATATGTATACAAATATATTTCTAAAGAAAAGCTTGGATTATATATGTATAATATTGTATTTGTCTTAAAGAAAGTTAAATGATATATTTATATATTAAAAAAAAACAATCGATCAATTGAACAAGAATTAAAGAAACCTTATGAATTGATAAAACTTCGCCATCTACTAACATTCAGTTTTTTTTTCATACCATCTTCCTCCTAATTATATAAACTACGTTTTAAAATATATATAATAATGAAATTAATAATTAGACTTGGAAAAAGAAATAAGCAAGCAACACACACATGACGTTCGAGAATTCATTTGATATATGTATATAAAAAAAATATAGCCAGCTATTCGATTAAAAAAAATAATTGTAAAAAGTGTATGGTTATATAATATAACACGAGCGACGCGCAAATATAATTAATAAAAATGTACAAAATAAAAATATATATATATAAATCAATAAAGCCACAAAAAAAAATAAACCGATACAATACCAAAAATTAAGAAGACGCGATTGGTATTCTAAATATTATTCAAATATATGGATAATTAATAATAGTGCTCCATTATAAATGTGTGTGTTGGTTGTTACGTGGGTGCGCTTAACATTAAGAATATTACGCATAAACCAATAATTAGTTATTTGCTTTAGTTTTCATGATCTGCGTTTCGTTTCATTTTTGCTTTTTAAAAATCTGTGTTTTTCTTTGTCGCTCCTTTGCATATTTTTTCTTCTCTAATATCTAATTATAAGTTTCACCGATTTCGCTTGGTTGTTTATCTGAATTAATACGGATTGAACTTATTGCGTTCTGATTTTAATTTGGAACTCTCTGATGGTCCACTGGACGAATTCAACCTCGGCGTGTAACTGCTCTTGTGACTGCGATGCACTCCGGTCGTTTGTACGGGGGGAGAGCCGCCTTGGGCGCCCAAGAGCTCTGTTAGACCCCCCAGGGCGCTCAAACTGGTTAGGGCGTTGAGAGCGCCGGGTTTGGCCAACAGCTGGGCGAGGGGGATAGCACTGGCCAAGGGAGAGGCAGATGACTGGCTGGAAGTGCCAGTGTTCGGGGAGTTTTGGGCCTCAAGGTTAGCTTTCTGCAGCTCAACACTGGGGAAACACATAGAAGAAAGAAAGGATGATTTATGAAAGAGATAATATTGTTTCAAGGGAAATCATATTAACAATAATAATTAATACGTGTAATATTATAAACAAAAAGTAAAAAAAACAAATTTTAAAAGGATCAGCAATAAAATAATAAATTAAATAAATAACAAAACAAGTTAAATTGCCACCAATGTACAATAAATAAATTGTTGACAATTTAATTGCAAGAAATAAAAAAAAAAGGGAAATCATTTTTTGTTTTTTTATAGTTTGGATCAAGTGATGTGTTATTGAAATAATATAGGAAAAATAAATAATAAAATAAATTAATTTATATTGGATATCTTTTTTTGGAACGTATTTGAATATGCATAGTTTAGGAATAGTCAAGAACACATCAGATGATAGTTATATAAGGGGGCAGGTGTATCGAGGGGGGAGGAGTTTTGATTTCATTTTCTTGTTTTAGTATATCGTAGCAATATTGCCTGGATTATTATAATAAAACAATACTATTAATTAACGAACTGCTGTCGTCTTCCTTGTTGGGGTAACACTAAAATTACACCTGTAAAACCTACATGCATCCACCAAAAGCAGTACAGAAATTAAGAAAATAAATAATAATAACAATCATGTTATGGTAATAATAATAATTACAATTTCAGTTCACATTCATTCTTGCTCATTCACACACATTCTCAATCACACTACATGTTTTTTTTAATCCTTTTTTGTTGTATATATATATTGATGGTTAATAATATATATACACACACAAAGATTTCGAAAAGCATTAGAATAGGGAATTGATTGATTTTTTTAAGTTTTGCAAATTGGGGAACGCATATCAGGCGTTTTGATTATTTTTGATTTGGCGGAAGAACAAAGTTTCAGGATGAATGAATCTTATTTTGGATGTAGATTAACTAAGAAAGTCTATCAGTAAATGAAATATGGGATGTTCGTATAGTTAAATTATAAAATAAAAATATGCCAGACAATATTCTAGAAAAAAATAACACTACGATTGTGTTTTTTTCTACATTTTACGTAAAAGTAAAATAATTCGTTGTACAGAGGGGGGAGACCGATAATAAATATATTTTTGGCAGAACGGACTTACCTCATGTTGATGAGATATTGAGCGAGAGCGACGGCATCGGGATTTCCAGAAATCGTGATGGTGCGCTCTGTGACACCGCTTTCCCTGTCATCGCAATTCGAGATCCGGATCATTGCTCCAGAGATCTGGCGAATCTCGGCAATCTTGGTACCGCCTTTGCCGATCACGCATCCAATCAGCTCATTGGGCACTGTCATCTCATGAGTTTGCTGATTTGAGTTTTGCTGGTTCCTCGAGTTTGATGTCCTCAGTTGAGATCCTGCCAATGCAGCTAGTGCTAAAGCATTCGAGTAAATGAAATTGGTTAGTGCGAGGATTGACAATCAGCGAACAATTGTTGCTAAAGCAATCTATTTACCTGCAGGGTTTAATCCACCAGTGTTGGCCGGCGTGAGACCTCCCAGTCCCAACGCGGCCAAGCCTGCCAATGGACTCTTACCAAGAGCGCCCATCTGCAACAAATGGCCATCATCCATCTAAACATTCCCAATGAATTAAGAGTAGAAGACGTGCACAAAAAAAAATCAATAATTATACATCGATACAACATTAAAAAAATAGAAAAAAATCATTAGCAAGTAATATTATTTCTTAGACATTCTCAAATCTAGAGTCAAGTAGCGTGCCGAGCAAATAACTTAAATATTTCATTTTATAATTGATAAGCTAAAGGCTGTAGTTCCAGACATAAGCATAATTTGCAATTGGATTTATATTATAGTTCATCATAGCGCTATTAATAACAATTTAGTAAACTTATATAATTTTATCGGCAAAAATCAAATTGTTTTATGTTTAAATTAAAAACTTTAATTTATAGCTCTTCCGTATTATTGATATATCATTTGTTTTACGAATTTGACATGTTTAGATAATATATTTAGTAGTAGTAATTATACATAAATAAGGACTCTTTAAAGATTAAATCAGAACAAATAATGTTATGAATAATTATTAAAAGTTAATTATCCGTATTTAATATATCTATAATTGTACTTTATGAATACAAAAAACAAATTAGTTGCATTTGTAACACTGACGTATTATTTCTAATATTGTTTAGAAGGAAAATCACTAATATATAGAAGAAATATTTGAAATATGCATTTAAAACTTTGAATTTCTGAATCAAAATGGACGATGTCTCTTGGCAACAATCAAATTAAAAGCAAGACGATGATTTCAATTAGCAACCATATATAACAGCAATAATCGTTCGTTCGAGACAAATTAGCGTTGCCTATAGAAACTCTGTTCACAGGTTTTCTTCCATCTAATAATATGTGTCATTGCATAATGAACCATCTAAATCCAATTGTAAAATAGCGAAACCATAAAATTAATCGTAAGGTGCCCCCTTTTAAACGAATCATTCAATTCCGTCGTCCGTTTGTTTCTTTCATTTCTGTTCTCAACGTATTATATGAAAATAAATAGTTACATGAACAAATATGCGGTTCACAACGTACATAAATAAATCCATATTTATGTAAATCGAAAACACAAGTAATCAATATGTTGTAAAAGACGGAACACACTACCAGCGAATACTAATGTATAGTGTGGTATTTCGCTAAAACGAGTTTGAATTGCGCGTTTCGCGATAAATGAAAATGCAGCCTTCGCCGACTACCGATTAAATTACATTGAAATTCGCGTTTAAATATTAAACTGTGATAAATGTTATCCGATTGTGCAATATAGTATATTTACTGAATTTTCTTTCCTTGACATAAAACTGCTTTGAAAATCAATGTAGAAATAAGATTTGGCTGCCCTTCGCGTACTATTATTTATGTTTAAAACACACATATACAAGACTTTCATGAGTGAGTAGTTTTCCTACCTTCTTATGAATTACTATAATTCTAAAATTAAAAATAGATAGAATATTGCAATAATTAGCTTTATGTTTAGTCACAAATATGAATGTTCAATTAAAATAAATGAGGCATATCAGTTAAACGTAATAACTACTATTGCTGGCAGTAAACCTTTACTGGCAGATAATTTTGTCTTAAATTCGTTTGCTTCATTATGCATTAATCTGTGCATAATATTTCAGTCATAAAAGTCTTGTAAAATAAACGCACGTCACAACGTCAAGATAGACATATATTCCATGCAAAAAATAACAACACTGATTGGATATTAGTAAATAATGACTGCGGAAAGAAAATAATAACAAAAATAATCAAAGCAGGCAACGGAACGAAATAAAAATTTCTAAGTGAACTAGGATCGTTGTCGATATTAAATCTTTTAATATAATTTTTTTTGTAAAGGGGGTTGAGGGGGGTCACCATTACGATCAACTTACATCTGGCATGAGGTGCGCGGGCGGAAGGGCGGCCTGCAAGTGTCCGTTCTTGAGGGGCTCGAGAGGCATGAGCGGTGCTACAGCACCAGCCAACGGATGGCCGAGAGGTAAGGGAGGAAAAGTATTACTTACGTCTGTATGGGCAGGGACGGCGTAGTTGCCTTGGATGGTATAAGCCTGACCACCGGCAAGGATCACAGGGCCACCGACTTGGGGTTTGGGGCGATAGGGGATGGTTGCTCCTTTGGGAGGGGACTGCAATAAGATTCAACAAAAAGTTAGCTACTGGACTTGGAGATGAACAATCCTTATCATAATTACCTCGAGCATCACATTGCAGATGTGGTAGATGCATTGTGTGATGGCCTCTCCCGTGCCTGAAATAGTGACCGCCCTCTCCGTCGAGTTAGGCAACATGTCTGAAGCGACCTGGATAGATACACCTGTGACCTCTCGGATCTCCTTAATTTTGGAACCTCCTTTGCCGATCAAAGACCCACATTGGCTGGCTGGTACAATCAATCGCAATGTGATAGGCGGTTTTGGTACACCGCTTCCTCCACTATTCAAATCCTGAAACTGGGAACACCACTGAGGGTTCCACCATAATGAAATATATTAACAATGGTCACAAAATATACGAAATGATTCAGTAGGAACCATTGATAAACAAAAGCACAACAAATATTACCTCTTCAAATTTTTTACAGATTAAAGTGAATGCTTTGAATATAGAGTTTGTTGATCCAGTGACTGTGACAATCCTTTCTGGGCATGATCCATCAGATATGTTGATTTTAGCACCAGACTAAAAAAAAGGTTACGTAAATATAAAACTATTTAAGAGAAAAAACAAACAGAAATACCTCTTCTCTAAATCTTTTCACAATTTCCCCTTTCTTCCCAATAATGCTTCCAACTTCCTAAAAATAACAGAACAAATGTAATTAGCACCAAGAATACTCCACAGATTTATTTTAGTTCACAGTCAAAGAATGGAGCAGATGTATTTTTAATCCAGAATTCGCAACAAGGCAAATGACAATAAAGAGTGTTTAAAGTATTCTAAAATCAGACACATTCATTCTCAGATTGCAGAGCTGGTGCCATTTATTGGCAGACTACAAAGTGCATAATTGACCTGACCTCTATACTTTTAGTTTTAGGACACACTTCAGCTCGATTACTAATTATAAACTGAAATTAGTTGGCACTTGCTTCATTTTACTTCTTCTTTTTTTTTATTTTCTTTGTAATTAATTCCTGTCTGTTTGTCATGTAGAAAACTCCAACTGCAATTGTATGGCTTCAATAAGCTAAATGTAATCCAATTCACTTTAGTTTTTTTCACATGCATATAGCTGAAACTGTATTTTCAAATACACAAACCATGTAATGTGTGTGTCTATAAATAAAAATATTGGTCAACTAGGAAGCAATGCTAAAGATCATATAATTAGAATTTAACTACTAATTTTAAACACGATCACACACTCTTTCTTTGACATGTACACACACTTGCACACATATTTACCTTTCCTTGCATAATAAGTCTGATCGTGAGTGTGACATTTGGGTCATCGTTTTGTGATTTGTCCAATTCCATGTTTAGTCGTGTATGTGTTGGTTTGGGGTAGAGGGAAGGGCTCTGAAACAGAAACAAATGAAGAAAAAAAATGAGAAACAATAAAAGAATAACGCCAAGTCACTTACTGAAGTATTAAAATATGAAATGGAGTAAAACAAAAGTGTAATGATTAAAAATAATTGTAAGTGCAATAGACAATAAATGAGTAAACAAAAATGTCTACTTCGTGAGCGGGGTGATTATAGCATTGCGTTCTGGTTATGTTGTTGTCAATCGTCTCTGAGCAATGGCAAAAGTTGTAAACTGCGCGCTTCTAACCTTTCCAAGATGTATAAATAAAGCTTAAACGTGCAACGCCACACAAGAAAAGTGCGCAGAGGATAAAAAGAGTAGCACAAAGGAAAAAAACGCGGGTCAATTCCCTCCCGTTGTCCGTTATCTTTATATTAGTTTGTATATATCAGTCTTCCTGTATGTGTTTCAATGCTATTTGGCTCACTACGATGATGCGAAAGAAACGCTTATTCCTCGAACACTAAAGAAAACGACCAGACGACCGGAACCACACACAAACGCAAAACTCGTATTTCGACAACAATTCCCTTCGTTTTATCAATTTAAATATACTTACTTCTGAACCTTGTGGATAAAACTAAAATAAAATTATAATGACGCTACGCCGAGTAATGCCGTTGACCACGTGCTTGCTTCACAGGACAATGCTGCCAACCCAAACCAACCGAAGCCGGTACGCACGACGCTGGCTGTCCGCGCCACTCTCTTTACCATTACCGGCTTGCCGCCAAAACATAACTTTTGAAACTTCTTTTTAACTTTTAAGATGATCCATTATATTTTATTCCATAAATAATAAGCACTAAATAATCATTTTTATATTACTATTTAAATAGTAATACATTTTTAAGTAACAAAAAAATATGATCAAATAGTGAACTTTATGTTTGTATCCTATCCTATTTGTTTATATATAACAGTAGTGATAAAACAAACAGCAATTATTCTAGAATTCAAATTATTAATGTAGAAAATTTTTGCTTATTTTTGTTATTTGATTGTAATGACTTTTAATGGTTAAAATGGACTTATGCATGAACAATCAAACCTGTTTTTAGACCGTAGATTGATACTTGAAGAATCCGTGTAAAAACAAAGTAAAACTATATACCGATTATATGAAAAATCTTATTTAATTTTAATTTTAATAATATCATTTGTGTATGGTAACGATTTTATATTTAATTTAGTTCCAATAACAATAGAATTTCTTAATGGTTCTTACTGAAATTAGGTTTCCTACAGTTGTGAAAATCGATTGAAAACTTAAATAATAGTTTATATTTTTTATCCGACGATTTAAGAGTTAAATTTTTTTATTGAGAGGATTTTTTAAAGGAAATATTTAGCACAAGATTATGGGAATAATAAACCGTGTTATCAAACGTGTAAAAAGAGGTGTGAGTATATATCTATATTTAATTTAATAATGGATTTCCATCATGTCTTTAGAACGAGTTTATAATTTAATTTAATAATTGGATGTTGTAATTTGAATAGAGTGTGTCCGGAAATTGTGCAGTTTAACATGGAAAGTTTAAATTGGAAAATTGTATTTCAATATACGGGAAGAACTAAACCGAAAGCAACTTCAACCCCTCGGCATCAAGTTCAGATTAGTCGGCTAAACTTTATTTTGTTTGTGAAATATTTAGAGGTCATCAAAAATTCTATTAAGCGTTCTCCGAAGTACAACAATGAAACATATTTACCACTGGTCAAAAGGTTGAACTGCAGAACGTGCGGAGGCAATGGCTACAATGAAAACTGGGGGCGGTGGCTTCACGGCGACTGAATTACCATATCGAAGTTTAAATCCAATAGCGGAGGTAATTGCTAAATCTAATTATACACTTGACAAACATTGTTACATCTACGAACTAAGTGTAACTGACTGTTTGTTGATTTGTTTCAGTGAAAATACTTAAAACAATAAGAATGTTATCGATCGACTATTATGCAAAACGCAATAAAATCCTTTATTTTATTACTCATTGAAAACTGTATACGACTATGGTTTGCATACTAAAGCGATTATTATTTGAATTGTTCCAATTCGAAAGGTTTTATCAATATAATATTTGTATAGCCTATGATATATTTATAATATAATAAATAATAATAAACACTACTGAAAATACCTATAAATAATACAATCTTGAGTTTGAGTATGAAAATGTATAGTTGTCGAACATAATGCACTTAAAAATATTAAAAACAATCTCTTATCAATGTCCCATTATAAAGTGATTTAGAGAATTGCAGCCCAAAGTTTTCACGAAATCAAAACAGCAATAAAATTTGTAGCGAGAAAGAGTGAGACAGAGGGACTGCGTGGTTGGGGCGCAACAACCGGAAAAGATTTATGATCCAAACCTACCCGACCCACCTTCGTAATTGAATCCCGCCAAATAGATTCCAGTTTTTTTTTTATCTCTGTTCGTGTTTTACAAACGTACGCATACGTTCAAAATTATTTCTTGAGTAATTAAATTATTTGTATTCGGCTCAATAAATACTAAATAATATAGTCATGTAGAACAATTATGTAAATATAAAAATAATTTCAATTAATAACAACCATTGAATAGGGCTATTTACCTTAAACCTTTCCACCCCTAATATTTCAAAAATTAAGCATTAGTAAAGAATTACTTAGGATTTACAATTTCCAGTTTATCTTCCGCACGTTATATATGTTTCTTTTAATTTTAAATAGGTAGAGTAGTAAAGAAGTAAACAAACTAGTTAGGTTGCATCATTAGATTACGAATTAACATTAAAGGTAAACTTAAAAATATTATTCAGTCATTGATTTAGTTTGTTTATATTACAATAAAACTCAAAAGTGTTTTCTGGTAGTTTATAAAGGTATTAGATTCTATTTTAATACAAAATTTGATTTCAAGAAACCTCCATGAATTCGATGTATTTGTCCTTTTAAAATAAAGTAGCATTGAATATCATTAACTAAATAATTAATTATTTTATTAAAACCAAATTATACATTTTGATAAATTATTTTAAGTTGTGAATTTTTCTCTTTAAATTAGAAACTTCGTCTGTGTCGGTAAAAGCGACTGGATTTTCAAATCCTTTTATTGTGTGTGTGTACGTTTACGACCGAATCCTCATAAATCTGTTTAGTTAATGTTCAGTCCGGGGCGGCTTTTAAAGACCGGAATGCTGCCCGAATCCCGGTTTTCCGGTGAAATTATGAATTTTATAACACCCTCAATTTAAACTCCAAAATTAAATTAGACCTAATGTATTATTTTATTATATTACAAAAATTGCTCGTTTTAAAACATTTTGTTTTTATTTTAAAGGGTACAATAAATTTGGAGCTTATTATTTTATTTATATCCCCAGTAATCTCATGTAAAAAGATACAACCTACGGTGATTATTTTTTGCTCGATTAATTTATTTCTGTAATGTTAAAAACATTTATTATATTATCGTGATAAATTCTAAATAGAAATAATTTAAAAATATTTAGCTGAGAAAAAAACAGAATTCGATAGCAATTTTATAAAATTCGTAACGCGCATCAATGTCACGTCGTACTGCTCTTTTCTAGTGTATCAATCGTTACCCGTATTGCATTTTATATGATATGCATTATACAATAAAATAAAATGCTTCTATAAAAATCAAACAGCAAGTAAGATATAGTGTTATGACGCAAACAATCACGTAAGGTTAAATAAATCTTGTTACAGTGTATGAATGTAAAACAATATTAAAATTATATACAGCAATACCTCGCACTGTGCTGTTTCAAATAGTACGGATTTATTTTAATATATTAAAACGAACTAAACTTTATTTTTGTTTGTATTTAGTTCCTCTATTAGTCCGGTTTCAAACAGTCGGGGATATTAGCAAAACCCTTTATCCGCACTATGCGAAGTATTTGTCATTGCTAAAATTATTTGAAAGAAAATGTCCTTGCAATTCTGATGCTGTTTATATTATGGAATACGTTAACAATACTTTTAAATTATTCTTTGTGAAATGTGCTAAATCCTTTTTTCAATTAAATTAAATCTTCTATTATGTGGTATAAACAAAATGTAAACTGTAAAAGTTTAAAACAGCTACATTAAACTTTATACGACTTAATCCTAATGCATCCAAACGGAATAGGTAACATGCAGATTACGGCCAGTAAGCCCATAAAAGATGCACTTAGAACCCTCTCGCAGAAGATGAATACACTGTTTCATTAGTGCATTTATCGCTCTACTTTTTAATGGAGATAAGATTCATTGATTTCAATCTTCCAAAAAAAGGGAAAAGCTTTGGAACCGAATGCTTAATGATAGTATATACCGGAAGGAAAGGGGGAGGACTATGTTTGAGACACGGAAAGAGGGAAGAAGAAAAAAAGAAAATCATTTGTCGGCCTGAGAAAATCGTGCTGGTACGCTCATGGGAATCAGAATTCCGGATCATGCCTCATGAATACACGGAAAGCAGAGAATTGCCCAGATAAATTGCTTCTAATGAATTAATGGCAGCACTAAAAGATATATTTCTGAAGGGAAAAGAAAGTAGATAAAAAGGTAAAGAATAAAAAGGTCTTTCTGGAAAACGTTTTCATATTCTTATCGCAGATTTTTTTTCTGTGAATGCTATTTCAAAGGCGAATGCTCATTTCCAAACTATTTTATTTACTATAGACGCAGAAAATTAATTTAAAATAAATTAGTAAACACACCGGAGGCGGCAGCAGCAACGGCGGCGGTGGTGGAGGATTTATCGCTTTGTGCCCCAAAGGCGTATTCGGAAGGGACTTTGAAGTGAGATGCGAAGGGCGCAGGTGTTTCATTCCCCTTTTATGCAGAATACACAAGACTTTTCAAATTTATATGATATATTTCGGGCGACACGTCAATATGTCATTTAGCTTAATGTATTGCCTCTGCCTCCTTTCTCACCAGTAATTTGGGTATTAAAATAAAAACATTGATGTCGTTCGCAGATTTCGAATGCTTACTGCTATCAGGGAAACAAACAGAAAACGATATATACTATTATACAACATGCGGGATTTGGAGAATTCTACTGACAAGGCTTTAAACGCTTCAAACGTCTCAACTATAAACGGACAATGTAAGCTGTAGCTTTAAAAGCTTTAAGAACAGATGTGGGATTTGTCACACATATAACACGACCAACATCAAGAGAAAAGACGAAGTAGAAGATGGACAAAAGATAATTCTCTTTAAGCGTACGTATGATCTGGATCAATTAATTATTTAAATTAAAATCATGGCCTTTGAACTCATCAACTTTAGGATTCATGAAGAAATGTGTTGCATCTTGAGATAGAAATAAAAGGGAAATATGGCAGCAATATCTCAAACTGGTGACATCCATTATGTTGTAGTGAGTGGTGGCGGCGAAGACGGGAGATGGGAAGGAAGGAGGCCACGAGGAGCGCAACATCACGTACGCTCTTACCCATAAACCTCATTTTCAGCAATGAAAAACACTCGTTCCGGCCGCGTTCATTTCTTACGGGGGGCTTCCCGAAGCTTTCAGCAATCTAAGCGGACGTTTAATGGCGACAGACAATCTACGCCTCCGGAAAATGGCACGGAGACATGCCAGTATGGAAAATTCTAACCAAAACAATAATCATACAGGGTATATGTACCCTGCATGTTTATTTCTTAGGTTTATATAGATTATAGTATCTACATTGACAATTATAATTGCCTACTAACTTTTAATTATAATTGGGCAGCGGTGCTGAAGGATTTATTGCTTTGTGCTCCAAATGCATATTTAGTTTCAAAGAAAGTTCCTTAATTTGAAGAAAACATAATATAAACGTTATGTTTTCTTCAAATTAAGGAACTTTATTACTATTGTAATAATATTGTCTGGATAACTTAATATTGTTTTATATATGAAAATCTCCTCCAAGTCTTAAATCACTTTGTATTACTGGACGATATCCCTTACTCGTCGTAACTTATCAAGCTACTTTTCCTATCTTATTACTTGCTACACCTCCGATGCTCTTATAACACTAATAAACTTAACTACATCTATGAAGATTTTTGTTACTACGAATTAATTAAAAAGTGCTGCTTCGATCAGTCCGGATTTATTATAGTCCGGTTTGAAAATTTCAAAACAACCAAACTTTTAATTTTGCAAAATAAAATCTAAAAAACTTAATTATTTTTTCTTGTGCGATTTATTTTTGAATATATTTTGTTCATCGATTACACCAGTTTCAAACAGTCTGATTATCTGCACTATGTGAGTGCATTACTTTACTTATTTGTGTTTTTAAAAAGATTACATTAATGTAGTAGGGGACACATATGGGTAGTTGCCTCTCTCAGTCTTAATATATCTCAATATTAAAATAAACAATTGACTATTATTTTTTATTATTCATTATTTTCTTATTATTGTTCTTCCATCATGAATCATCAATTTTTTATGTTATTCAATTCGTCGATTGTTCTGCTTTGAATCATATCGTTAATGTGTACTTGTTTGTTATAAAATTTAGGTGACATTTAGTGGGATCAATAAAATTACCTATTGTTTGAAAATAGTTATTTAAACGTGCTGGAGATTACTTATTGCGAGCTGAAACGTTTATAGCGATAAATTACATTTAAGGTATATGATTAAAAATGATTTTTAATTGTGTTTTGCTTTGATAACACTTGCATATAAGGTTTATACTTTATTGAAGATGTTTGTATCTATGACGTTTTATATTTCGATAAATTAAGAGAAGATAAAGATGGTGGTTATCAGGAATCAACGTATCCGTATAGGATTTCAATGATAAGTAATAATAATTAGTTCGGAAATTTGTGGTTTTATGTAGACATAAAAATAAATGTAGTTGATAACTATTTTGAAATGTATATAGAGATTTGATGACGATATTAGAATTAAATCATTTATATTCGTAATAATTATGTTAATTAGTGTTGGAGAAATTGTATTATAATATAAAAAAATATAGAACTTTTATTTTATAGTATATAAAGTTGATTCCGGTTGAAATAATGTAAATGAATAATATTTAAGCGAAATCTTTGCATTTTACTTGTCAATTGTACTTTAATTTTTTTTTTTTTTTTAAATAAATAAAACTAAGACGTGGGCATCAAAAAAACAATTGGTCATCTACATTAATCTTGAGAATGTAATGTTCCGAGTATTCATCGAGTACCGAAACTTAAAAATACGACAATTACTAAATATGACGAGTCCAAAGTTTTACTCTTCTTTATAATTTAAGAAGTAAAGTATGAGGTCATAGTCTTTACATTAATCTCCAACTAGTAGTATCTTTATCCAAAGATATAATCTACAAAAAAAGAGTATTAACTGTGAATCGGAGCAAAGTTTCGTGACTAATATTTTAATAACGAAATAACTTACTTGAATTGAATAAGTTTTGTTAATTAGCGTCCCCAGCCGAGTCTTACTAAAGGGACCAATGTACATTAATATTTGCTTATGGATTACTTCAATGGTGACGGTGTGATGAGCAAATTAATGCAGTTAATATAAACTAGCTGTTTCCGAGCCCCATAAAATATTCACAAACACATAATCATGTTTAACCATACATACACCAAGCAACAACTACTATATGCATCCCGCATGGGATATAATTTCCTATATTGCTGTTTCATATGGGAACTAAAACGCTGCATTATTTCCAACGGTAATAATTGTAAACGCTATTACCATTGTTTTCTCTTTTTTTTTATTTAAAGAAATAGTATTATAAATACGACTGAAAATGTATATAAATAGTGATCAATATCAAATTTCTCGTATTATATTTTTCGATTCACATTTGTTGAGTTTGAAAATCCTTTATTTTTTATTATAAAATTTGAGGAAAATGAATGAAAACAGTGATCATTCATTATTTTTGTAATGCCCTTTCACCAGTAATGCTCCATCAATCATTCTAATGTAAAACGCATACTGGGATTATTAACATTTGTATGTATTTGGTCTGGTATCTGTGTATGCTCGTGTATAATCCGCGTCCATTAAACAAATGTTTGCTAGGTGGGATGTTTTACATGGAATAATCCCCCCATTATGTTTTATTCCCACTCACATATCTATATGGTTATATATTATTTGAGTTTGAACAATAGGTGTGCAGCCTGCGGCCCATTGTTCCAAAGCCAGGACACACCGAACGTTTTGAAAGGCATTGTACACACATATATCAACTTTAAAGTATTTTTTTTTGCAATCTTTCCCACAAAAATATTCCATCAAACCTAATAAAAAATGAGACAACTCACCGCTTATTACCACTTAAAAAACAGTGCGGAAATTTTGTGAATATTAATTTTTATTTAGATTTCAGTTGCATGTAGAATTTCCCAAACTATGTTAATATTTTTGATTTTTCTCATTTTTTTACATTTTATTGATTATTACCTAGCCTACACAATGAATATGGAATACGCAAATATTTCAAGATTTATGAAGCGTTCAGTTTCAGGAAAAGTTTGGAAAACCCTGTAGTAGAGAATAGATAACTGGTTTATATTTGCACTATTTGTAATAGATGAAATATCAAATAGAAAACGTATTATATTATATTTAGGGGTTACATATATATCAGACATAATTCAAGTTAAGATTAATATTGTGAACCCTTACTTTGAGCTATTTTTATGCGAATTCTCTCCTCTTCATCTTACCATCAAGAAACTTATTAATTGATAAATTAGTCTTGTAACGTAATTAAAAGCTGGGAGACGAGTGCTCGTACCTTCACATAATGGATGATGAGTGTATTATCTTATGGATATGTGCGTGTATTGTGTCAACAGGCTTTAACAAGGCTTAACCGTCGTTATGATAGATGGATAGCGGTCATCCCATTAAGTCCCTCGGTCGGGTCCAGGAGGACGGCCAATTATTTGCATATAAATATAACTCGCGACCGGCATTATATAATAGCGTTTCTCTTTGGCCCGCTACCATTCGAATCGCATTTATGCCCTCGCATTAAATCTGATAATTGTATTAAACGCCTCATCGAGGATGAAGCGATTCCAAATGGTTTGCAATTTTATTATCTATCGAGATCACATCTAACGCAGACGGACTACGAAATAACTCATCATTACGAATTATAGGTTTGTGTCTTTTTTTACATTTTGGCCAATAAAATATTATTATTATATAGTTTTAAATATTATTAGATTTAATAATAAATTTTATCCATGACAATTAAATCAAATATTAGTGGAGTATCAAAAATACTTTATGCTATAGGATAGCCCATCGGATACGCCGGATTTAATTTTGAAATGAAACACAGTAAATTATTATTTAATTGGGAAATTGTTATTGATTTATAAAGTAGACATAAGTGATAAATTATGGAATACTATGTCGGAGAAATAGCCGCCTCGGCTGTGCTGGCATACCCTAACCCTTTTGATAAAATTGTATCTTACTAATTTGATAATTGTTAAATAAAATTTGCAAATGATTTTCAATGTAACATTAAGAAATAATAATTTAGAAATAAGTTCAATAATGTTTTCTGTAATTAGTTTGACCAGAATCAACAAGGAACAAGTGAATTTTGTTTTAATTACGTTGAATTATTCGTAATACATTCACATTGTATTAGCTGCTTCCCGTGATCTTTTATTTCATCTTGTATGTACTGTCAGGAACCGACCTTCTAAATTAGCATTTGAAAGAGTAGTAATTCAGTGCAGTGGTGTAGACAGCCTGAGGAGAAACGCACATGATGCTCAGCAAGAGGAAGGAATTCTAATTAATTACAGAGAAATGATATTTCATGCTGCACATGACTCGAACGATAATAATTATTAATTATTTCGGAGCTTCCAAATGGAGAGGTTGAGGTGGTGGAATACAGAACAGCAGTCTCCGTCGGAACACGGGAACGGAGAGGAGACTTCGTCTTCTCTTATTCTCTTCCTCCTCCGACATCTCCGCCAGAGTTATAAACTCGCGTCAATTCCAAAGATAAACTTTTGTTCCCCCTAACCGAACCACTCGACTCCTCCACTCCACTCTACTCTTCTTTACTCCTGTGATGGGACGGGAGAGTGGGAATCTTCCTGCCGCCTGACATTGACAAATCCCGACGTTCCTTGATTATTTAGGTCGATGCCTCATCCGCGTCGACCCTATCGATTTCGTTATTTTGTATCATTAAAATACAATAAGTATGTGATGAAGAGCATGCGTCGGATGTAAAGGGAAGTATTCTTTCTAGGGCCCGCGGCAACTGGAGTTTTGGTGGCGGTCGAAACTTTTGTGCAAGTAAATTGGGACCCATGCCTGGCAGCTTTTGTTATTTCTGGGAGAGAATTTTCCACTAAATAAGATAATATTTAATTAGGTGTGTAAGGTGGATTTAATTAATGTCAGAAAGATCGCCAAGATGGTTTGCTTGAAGCGACGACCCTTTAAATTATGCGCATACCGGAAGTGGATCCCTTCTAGATCACTTGCCGTACGTTCTGAGGACTACTACTCTCTCTTTAGATCTGTTAGCCCAGCATATCAATTGAAATTGATGAGATTTTGTGAAGAGCGTCGGGCAGGAGAATGGGTACTTTATATGAATATGCATTATATATATATATCCATATCTATGTTTGTGTGTTTACGTGTGACATTTATCACGTGGCTGCGGCGAAAATAGCCTGGCTTTCATGCATCACGATGATGTATACACACATTGATCTCTATGTAATCGATACAAGCTACTCCGGTAATGCAACATTCAGGGTTTCCGGTGACAACGTGACAGCTGCGACGGGCATTCAAGCGCCCGACCGACTGCAGACTCACAGAAAACCCTTTTTGCATTATACCCAATGCATTATGTATAGACACAAATACAAATACACCGAAACCCTCTTCACTAAACTTTAATTATTTCATTCATTTTGCAGGATCTCTAGGTCTTGACAGTCGAACGTTGTTTATTCCCTAATGGCCCAGATTTATTTCAACAACAGTTCTTTTTCACTCAAGCTATACATGTATACGTTTATATTCGTCATTTGGATTTTGACTTGTATGTAACATATTTATCCATATAATACTGATGATTCTATAAAGAAGTTTTCAATATGTGCAAATAAATAAACGTATACTTTTTAATTCCCATATTCAATATGCATATTTTATAAAGAAAAGCTCTATTTGTTATTTTGTTGTATTTACATATATTTTATACATGTAAATTTTAAAACAAAATAAATTTTAATCATGCAAATGAAATAAATTCTATAAACTAAGTACACCATTTTTTTCTTTTATGCAGTTAAGTCCTTGAAATTGGCGAAACCGATAACCTGCGCTATGCGAGGTATTGTTATATTTGTTAAATCTAGTTTTTTTTAACAGTTTATTGTTCAAAAAGCTATAACAAACAAAATACTCTATGTTGGGTTTAATAAAATAATAACAGTAATGGGTTAATTGGTAATTATTTTTTTAAATTATTACATAATATTAAATATTTTATGGGAATTTATGCTGCGAAAATAAAACTTGTACTAGGAACAACAAATACGAAAACATGTGGTTCATACTGCCTGCGTCCATAAAAAAAGTTATAAAATACAGGTATGCACAGTTTATGCGTAGTCCGAAAAGTTATGGATGCGTTTAAATAATAATACTAACACGAAATTGAAACGCCTTCCTCGTAAAGTACCAGTTGAAAATATTAAGAATTATTAATGCCTTATTGAATGAAAGAGATAGACACTTCAAACGTGTATAGTTCTTACTGCTATAAATAGGTTTTATACAAAATGTATATACACTGTATATTACAGGAATACAACCCGCAATATCGTAATCGAATCCACACTGATTGAAACCGGACTACTTGAGGATATTAAATCACATACAAACACATAGTAGCAAAAAAAGAGACTTGAATAAATAGAGAAAAAAAAAGATTATATATAAAAATAGTACACAAAATTAGTATTATTTTTTTAGATTTCATTTATATTTTGCTGAATGATAATTCAGTTTCTTCTGAAATTTTAAATCCGTATTATAGTGAATCTGCACTGATTGAACCCGCATTATGCGAAGTATTGTTGCATTTAGTTTGAAAAAATTGTCAAAAAATTATTGTATATTTTTATGTAGTAACCATACTGATATTTTGTTTGCGTTAATTATTGATTTAAAAAAAATCAATTAATATTATTTTCTAATCCATAAAAATAGTTTTGGAACTGCTGATGATTTATTTAAGAAAATATCTTCAATTATGGCTAATATAAACTGTATAATATTCCACTGCGAATATTTAATACACTTTCTTGGAGAAATATTCAAAAAGAAAGTTGCTCTCCAGAAGTAAATATAATATTTTGTAGCAGAAGTAAAACTTTATACGATATATCCTTTTAAAAAGAACTAATTAAGAGTATAGCGCGTTTGCTTCATAGCATTTTCCTTAATTAAACTAAACTAATTCATCTTTTTGCAGCAGTGAATTATTGGTTCACATTCGCTATTATGCTGAATCCTTCTTTTGTCTCTGTGTTGTTTTTAATTAGTTGACAGCCATATTTTCGCGGAACAATGCGGTCCTAATTAATGTTTAAATGATTAAGTTCGCGTTTGGAAGAAGGACGAAATTATTATTCTCGGCGAAAAGTTTGAACGACGAAATATTCCTTACAGTTTATAAAAATGCAAATTATCTGCAAATTGGATTTGCATTCATTTTTTTCCGGGGCAGCGTGAAGTTGAAGTCGATGAAATTTCTCTTTTAGGCGACGTTTTGCATTACGATCCAGCGAGAATCAATTAGGCGGATTAATTTGCGTGTCTGTTTCATGTTAATGACTTATTAATTTCAATAAATTTTATTTTGTTTCGCATGTTTATGTGTTTTTTTTGTTGATAACCGAGATAATAACGAGCTCAAGGGTAATGTATGCATGTGTGCGTATATATCTTCCTTATTGGTTTTCGTGCAGTCGCGTCCCAAGGGTACAATTTAGTGGCGGCGCCGGGACCAATGTTGCACCACTCCGCACGTTCACTGTTCAACTTCCATTAAACTTCTGCTTCTACAAACGAGAACAACAACAACAGCAGCGGCAATGCGAGACACTATCAGTTTGTTTATTTTCTGTAAAAATCAATTTCGTATGGTAAGAGCCTTCGGCGTATTTTAGAATCTCAATGGCAAGAGTTTAATTTGAAATTACGATACCAACTTTCTTCGATTTTCTTGAATGGAACATCGGAGGGAGATTGTCAACACGGGGTCGTGTAATTGCGTTTTGCGAGAACTTCTCATCCACTTTTGCTAAATTGATTAGAGAGGAAATACACTAACTAGAAATGGACTCCGAACTTTCAGTTTACGTTTCATTACCTGTTAATGGAGTAATTTCCAATTATCCGATAACAATATTATTCCGGTTTTTCAACTATAAAATTAATTTAATATTTCAATTTATATATCAATTGTCAATATTGGACTAATATATCAACGTCCAGGTAACATTATTATTTATATTTATACTATAAAATTAAAATAAATAACAATAATTTATCACATAATATTCAGTTAGAAAAGGATACTGACCATAGATCTTTTTACACAAATACAAATTATTTAACATAATATTTTATATTTAAAAGAAATAATGTAGAAAAATATAGTTCATTGTTATTTTTTTAATAAAATATGTATTTTCAAATAATTAATGAGCTTTTGAAACAATTTCCTTTTATTTTCTATGCAAATGCTAATGTATTTTATTGCATTAACCCATATATCCATACTAACAGCGCATTATATGTTTTCACAAAAGATTTATTAAAATTTTATTTTCATTTTGCTGAAATAAAATTTAGTTTTTCTTGAAATTTTAAATCTGGAATTGATCGAAGCCGGACTAAGGGAGGTATTGTTGTATTTTACAATACAATGATAATAGAATGAATGTTTGCAAATTTCATCAAAGGTTAGGTTTTTCTGCCCAATAAAACAGTATTTTCAAAATAATTGTAAAAAATATAAATGTATATATGTATTTTAATAGGCTATCGTCATTACGTATTTTAACTTATTTCTCAAAACGAAGTGTGTCTAAGGATTCGATTTAAATGCAAATAGCATCCATCTTTTTGAAGATTTGCATGCATTAGCATTTTATTCTCGAAATTGAAATTGCTATAAGAAAAACACTGTGAACTGAATAAAAAAAATCCAATGTTTAAGGAAAGTAGAATTTCTTTATTGTTTCTTCCACTTATTTTGCGCTATTGTTAGAAAATATGAAAGTTGTTATTTATTTTAAAACTGACAAAATGAAAATATGTCCTTTTTTTAATAATCTTCCATTTTTACGATTCCTTTTAAAGTAAAGTGGATAATTATATAAGTTGTAATTGAGTGATTTAAATTTAATTTCAACTTATATAATTAGATAAAACAAATTATATACAACAAAATGGATATAAGAAAGGAACAAAAAAGTATGCACTTAAATAATCGACTTCTACAAAATGATTGAAAGGGAATCACTTAAAAAGGTCCATTGGAAACTGCGTGCGGTCGAAGTGAAAACGGATTTGTGAAAATAAACACAATGAAGAAAATTCGATTGGGACTCACGTCATGCACGATTTGTTACGTCCCACTCGATTTCGCACCGAAATCGATTTTGAGCAATCAGCAGGAAAAAAAGCGAGCGGAAAGGAAATACATTGAATTAACGAAAAAAGGGGAACGAATAAAAGTCACGAAAAGAAATCTGGGGTTGGAAATATTGAAAGAAGTAATTTACATTTCTTATTTCGTTAATTAAGCATTTAATTGTCCAAAAAGGGGAGGCCGAAATAAATTCCAGCCAATCGTTGCATGCAAAAAAAATTTTTTTTTTTGTTCTAAATCAATGTTTCCGGAATTCCTTTTGATCCTTTTCTTTCTGAGATTCTTTTCATTTTAATGCAGCAGGCTGTAATGAAAATATGAAATATCTTTTCTCGAGGCCGGGCTCGAGGAATGAATGGAAAAGAAATGCCCGATAAAAATCAACAATTTCCCGAGACGTCGTTTCGGGTTTGCTGGGAGTGGAGGGATGGTGTACAAATTATTGGCCGGCGTCGCGTCTCATTTCAAATCGATTCAGAAAACTTGAAAACTTCTGGTTAGGAATGTTCGCGCTACAGTGGCTACAATCGAAAACATGAACACGAACACGTACATGATTATTATTCTACCACTGCGAAGGCGATGAAGAAGTAGCAATAGGTCCTCCTGTAGGCTGCGACCAAGCTTGTACATTTAGTACATTTTACTACAGCCTAACTCCCCCACCCAACGCGATCCTATTGATTTATGCCAGTCCGATATATAGCGAGTCACTTCCGCTTCGTTACATCCGCTCTCTTCTCCTGAGCAGCCCTGTATACATCGATTAGCGCCATCTTTTGACGATTTCTCCCACCAGTAGCATAGCATAGCCCTTTGTGCAAATAGCCGATGCTGCTATTTGGATGGACCAATTACCGTTGCGTCAATATTTGAGAAACCGGAAATTGAATTATATATTTTTGAGCGCGCGCCTTCCCCTCAAGTCTAATAGATGTATCAGTACATAATCAATAGAGGTGGAAATTATTATACATATATAACACGAGCGAAGCAAAAGTTGTAACAAGGTAGGCAGACTAATCGATATGTACCTAATAATAGACATATCAACAGTGAAACTACGAAATAATACGTTCAGTTTGTTTGTAATTGACTAAACGTAAAATAAACGTTTGGAACCAAAATGTTCCAACAAATCTCTCCCGACTCCATCAGACGTGATTTAAATATTTAGCAAACACCTTCTTCTACTCATTCAATTGTTGTCGCCCCCATCCATCGTCCGTCCAATCTTTTAAGACACATTTCGAAACCTTCGTTTATTAACAGCGTTTCTCTTCTCCAAATGTTGAATGTATTTTATGGAGTACCTATACTTGTCCATCTACCCTCCCACCTGGTTTCTGAAAATACGCTGAGACTTTCCTGCACACCGTTTTTCGAACGCACCCTTCCTCGAACCTTAATGGAACTCCATTACTTTCCCCTCGGCAACCACCCCCTCAGTTGGAGTCACCACCCCTATAACTCTGTTGAAAGGTGGAAGGAGCAGAGCAAAAATTGCAAATTAAATAAATGGAGAGAAATGGAAAATGGTTGTATTTCACGGGAACATTTGGCAGATCAGAGTGATATTGATTGCTAATAATGTTTTTCTATTTTAATGTTTGATTCTTTTTTTTTATTAAATAATAAAATATATCAAACTATTTGAAAAACTGTATATGACAAAGCTTATTAATGGATGATTTTGACTCGGGATTTTTTGAATTTGTGATTCTTGGGGAAAAATTCTATTTTTTTTGTACTGAAAATTGAAATAAGCTATAAATTATAAATAAAATATAAATGAATATTCTTTTACAAATAATTTCCTATTACATATTAATATTGTTATTAATGTTGGTTTATATTAAAATAATAACAATTTTATAATTTGTATAAGATATTTAATTAAAAATATAGATACTGCCTGAATGTTAGAATATTCTTATGAACAACTGAGAATTTATAATAACACGTACAAAGGAAAGTTTGTAGAAGGAGGGAAGAATGACTTTCGGGTATTGTTCAGAGGGAAAGCAATCCAGAAAATTGAGCAGCGATGAATGTTTAATGACTGCCTCAATTGGGTTTTCGGCTTCGAACTGGGACTGGTGGGGCGAGAGGCGTTGGGCTTATTCGGCAAAACAATTGGCATATTTAAATAATTCACGGATTCCCGCATTTTGTTCCGCCAATGTATGCGTGTTTATGTGTGTGTATGTACACATACACACGCACAGCATAGTTGGGAAAGTTTCGGTGGAGCCGCGAATTAATTCCCATTCAAATGGGGACCGCAGAAATACGAGCGTTCGTGAATATCTCGACGAATCAATGCAGGAGGCCGTAGAAATCGGCTTTGTGTATAGTGATTTTGCAATTAACTTTTAGTGAGCAATGTTTAATGCTGTTTGGCCGCCGCGGAAAAAGTTTAATTTAATTTTATATTTATATTGCGAAACTCAAACAAAAGCCCCATTGTTAATTGATGCTAAAACTTTTTCAAAAAAAAAAGAGTACGTATCTGGTGCGGTGTACTTTAGGGCTCCGAATAATGTATATTTTAATCCCGAAAAAGGTGCACGATAATCCGGCGGATGCGCGAGGTCGCCATTATTGTCCGGCAGAATTAGTTTCCATTTAGCAAACCGCGTACTCCTTTGTGTTAGCCTTATTGAAAATTCGTTGAAAAACAAATTTCCAGAGCACTTCGAATATAATATTATTCAACGTCCACATCATGCGAGGCGCGAATTAATATTATAATTATAATTGGCTTTTACAGATGACATTTCCTCTCAGTTAAATGAAATTGGCCCAGTGTAACAATGATTATTGCCACTGCTAACGTTGCTGTGCTTTGAGAATTTCGCTCCTAATTAATTCCGCATGAAACGGAACGATCGTTGCTTTTTACGACTGCAACAATTTTATTAATATAGCCCCCCGCTTTAAACAGAATTTTCTGCAGATTCCGTGGAACGTAGAAGATTCTAATTATTCGTAAGCGAATTAAGAATGTTACCCCTTTTTTTTCACAGAGCACCAAGTGAATAAGGTTAGCTTAAATCCTCGCAAGAAAGGAGGAGATGTGAAGAAACACTGAACTAGCACACACACAAAATGTCGTGGGAGTATAATGGAACTGATGCATATTCATACACCGCTGGTTATTATACAACACATAAATAAATATAAGCCGGCCCGATTCTTTTCCTCCTTTATGGGCGATCTTTTGATGAGAAATAAATTGAGAAAAAGTGAAAGAAAAAATATTCGTTTTATGTGCATATTTGCATTTGAAAAACGCTACGCTGAATGCAGCTTTAATTAAATTGTAAAATATTCCTTTATTGAAGATACGAAATCAAACTTCACAAAGTACAGAATAATAATATAAAAGAGTAATATTAATAGGAAAATTATTATAATCAGAAAAATAAATATTATTGTAGGATTTAAGAATTTTTCTTGGAACCATTTTCATGGATTTAAAAACCAATTGAGGAACTAAATATTTACAAAAAATTAATCCGCAAAATCGCATAACAAGAGAGTATGAACAAAGAATTTTGCTTACTCATTTTTATTTCGCTTATAAAATTTAGTTTTTTTTTAATGTTCAAACTGGACTATACTGAATCCTAACTGATCGAAGCCGCACTCAGCTTAGTATTTATGTACATAGCAAGAAGAGATCTTATACTTAAAAACGTATTTAAAAATCATTAACTCATTTAATGTATATTATAAATTGATCTTTAATTACTTTTTTTGGAAATTTAAAGAACTTGAAGTATTTAAAAAATTATTGATATTTTTTTTATATAATCATAAAAATAAATATAAAACTTTACGTAAGATATATTAATTTTATATTTATAAATATACTTTTATGCGGTTAAGCGTTATGCGGTTTTTGAAGAGAAGGGGATTGGGTTAATAGAGTAAATGTGAAAGTTCCGTGCTCTTCCTCTTTCTGTCCGTGTCATATTGTGGGGGAGTTTCGAGATAATCTATTTCGGATTGACGTGTGTATAGACGTAGAAGCGGTATCACATGGCAAGTTAGTGGAAGTTTGTCCCGAATATCGTCCTAAATTATGCCGCAGCATCCACCAACTTATCCGGCAACCTTCTGTCGCGATTGTCGCGAGAAAGATTCCCTCTGACAATTTGAACACATCAGATGTTCCAATTAACAATAAGATGTGAGCAAATGTTATCCCTTTCCCCTACTTTACAGCGTCTTCTTCATGGTTTGCATTATTGAATGACAATCAATGAGCACCGAAGTGCAGATCAAGGATTCAGATTCGATTCGTGAAATGCGTGCATAATGGAGTATACATTCTCTGCCGAGGAGCTTAATTTAATTTTGTCGGAGATTTAACACACAAAGGGGTTGGCTTCCGGAATAATAATAGTGTCGACTCGTTTAGCTAAGATAACATGACGCGCATACACACATCGCCCGACTCATTTGGGGCTCAATGTCCCTGAAATGCATCGCGTTTCAATATAATTACGACCCTGTAAATAAATGTAACGTTTATTTTGGACTCAATTCTAATTATGTGCTTCTTATCTCTGCTTAGCACCACCGTATTCTAATCCAGGCAAACATGTTTTTGCTCATTATGCGCACCAAACGATTACAGTGAAATTTAACATCGCATTACAAACAGTAGTAATTATATATTTGCTAGGTAGTTTATGCTAGGTAGTATCAATAAAATGCAGTAGAACTTCGCTTAACGAGTTTAATCCGTTCCAAAATTTCTGAATTTTTTACTCGCATAGTGAAACATGTTCAAAAATACACATAATATGTGTATACCAGTTTTAAAAATGATGTAGCAGGCGCGCAATCCGGGACATTCTTATCATCGTCACTCGTTATGCGAAACGTCGCTCGTTAAGCCAGTCATTTTTCTTACAATTAATTTTGCTCGTTAAGCGAAATGTTCGTTATTCGAGGTGCTCGTTAAGGGAGGTTCCACTGTGTATTTTGTCAAAACTTCTTTTTGTACAAAAATAAAGAAATAATTTATAACCACGTCAGGAAATATAAATTTGTTAATAAATGGAATAAAAACACAAGTAATTATTAATAATTACCGGAAAATACCATTTTTTCAATTTATTTTTTACATTTACCGCAAGACGCGGATATTATTAATACAAATCGTATTTATTGTATTAATGCGGATCATATACACAATATAGTAAAATTATTTATTATTGATTTTCTTCTTAATTAATAGAATTAATATTTTTTACAAACAATTATGTAATTATCTATGTCATACGATAGAAATTTCTTGAATTAATTAATTCTGTTTAGAAGTGAGAACGTGTATAAATAAATAAATTTCTATACAATAAAAAGATTGTAAATTAAAACATTTAATTCAGTAACTTTTCATTTAATGAACAGGTTATGTATGTATTAGTTAATTGTGCATTAATTATTGCAACAGTTAATGCGTGTTTCAGTTCCGCGTTTCACGGAAATACAAATATTTTGATTAATTATGCAGTTTGTCAGTGTTTGCGAACGAAAATTGGATCGCTTGGAGGTATTATTTATATTTCTCCGCCGTCTGAACCATCGTAGAAGATGTAAAAACAGAAGTAAAGGCACGCAGCGGAAAACAAATTTTCCGGGAATAATTTAATTTATAATGAGAGCCTTTTCATTCCTTTGTACTAATTCCAATTTGCTTTTATACCATCTGCTCTTGTTTTTTTCTGTGTATTTCCATCTCTCCTACACCCTTGGTAGGAACGTATTACGATCTTTTTTTTTCTATTGATTGATTGTAAAACACCTTGCAGTTAATAATACAGGAGATAAAGAAAAAGGTGAATCAAGGCCCGTTCTTCATCTCCAAGTTAAATTGAATCTAAAACTTTCTAGTGGGAAGCTGGAGGTAGGTATGTAACATGACGGATTTCATAAAGAATTCCAACCGAAGATAAATGACTATCATTTACGTTCCCTCTTCCAAGTGCGTCTGGGGAGGACGGTGATATGAAGGTTCGATAAATTAGGATTGATGTAAGACGTGTGTAATCCTGGGAATAAAATTTATTTATTTTTTATAACAAACAATGTGATATTGTCATTGCGGGTCATACGTTCAGTACGGTTTCGATTGAGCCATTACGAACTTCTCTACTTCCTTGGATACGAACTCCATGTAATTCAAAGACCATCTGGTGGTTCGTAACATGCGTCGCATCAAGGACGCCATATTCTTGCCCTTCAGTTTATTCACCAGGTCCAATGGTAGAAAGCAAATGGGCGATAGGAAGAAACCCATCTTCTGCTTTGTCATATCATCTATTCCAGTTGGAGGATACTCTACCGCGTAGGGTACCTTATTAGCGTTGATAGTTATATTGGTATTGCCGATTCGGACGAGGATTCGCTTGAGCGAATGATCCTCGCCCGTTTCAGTATTGAACATAGTCGTGAGCATTTTCGTTTGCCTCTTGCTCTCCTCTATATCAAACTGCAAATCGAACACATTCTTGCACCAGGATTCATCACTGTCATCGTCGGTGATCTTAATGTGTCGTTCATTTGTGTCGATTGATGATAAGAGTCCCTGAGTAGCGGCACCAGCGAGAAACAGCCCCAACTGCTTGTCCAGTTCCTTGCAGTATTCATGATCGCTCATGTCCATCGTCGTCATTTTCTTCATAATAGCTGCCATCAGATTCCTGTCGACGCTTTTGAATTGCTTGAACCATTTCAGGACGTAGCTCTCATAATTTGGTATCTTGCCGAGGAAGTCCAATACTTCAAATTCGGTCAACCGATCCCCATCAGCAGACGGTTTCGTTGAGTTTAAATTGAACTTGTTTATCTTATTCACTGTGTCAAAAATGGAGATGTTCCGTCTAATCAACGGCGAAATCATCTTGGATTCCGGTATTTTGGCTCGTGATGTCCTCATGGGCGAGCACATCTTGTTAGCAAGCAACGATTTTAAGAACGCCTGCTCTTCGGAATTCATTCTCTTCTTTTTAATGAAGCCAAAACAAAGTATATAATGATCAATCAGTCGCAAGAATTAAATGAAAACACGTACCTTTTATAAGGGGTTTAAAATAGGGGCTAAATAAATACAAGGAACAAACAACACGTGCGCTTCTTAAATGAATATAAAATACTGCAGATTTTGCCGTCAAAAAAATAGCTGTAACGGCAAAAGAAAACCCATAAGATAAGACCGATTCGTGCGCTGCTTTGGTTGCATACAAATTGAATTTCGCAGCATGGAATAATAATAATTGCTACATACCGAGCTCCAATCCTATATGGCACGTCATCCCCGAGTACAATAATCTAGTAGTTTAATTAACAGTAGAAAATTTGTTAGGTGGTTTTATGTAGTTGACAGTTTTAATGGGGCCGGAATTTCTCGACGTCGACGTCGCGACGCACACTCTTTCTTTCTCTCATGCATTCACGAACCCACACAAACAACTCGACTGTACCATGCGCTTTTATTAAAATTTCGACTGCCAGACGTTAATTCAAATTAAAAATTTTAATTTCTTTTCGTAACCCCTCCACTGGTTCACCGAACAAAACGTAGAAACCCCGAGGAAAAAGTATTGGAAAATACAATTTATATAATTCCAATAAAAACAGTTCATTGGATTTAAGTAAAAATAGAGAAAAATTATAATGCAAACATTAATTATGTTAATTTATAAACAATTTTTATGGCTATAATAATACATTTGATCATTCTAATATATGTATAAAAACTAATTTTGTGTACTAATTTATTATATTTAATAAAGGTTACTATTTTTGTGTTTAAATTATACAAGATTTGTAGTTGTATAAAAGTAATATAACTATCAAAATATTTGTTATTTCGCATGACAAATTTCTCATGAAAATGATTATAAAATTTTCGTATTTGTTTCTCCATCAATTTCTTCTAAAAATCAATTATGATATTTATAATAAGCGTTTGAATATTTGTCTGATAGATTTTTTTGATATTGCTACTATTTCTCAGAAAACGTATTTTATATAGATGAAAGAATCTTCAATGAAGGTATACTAAGGCCTCTTCCTCGACGGCAAGGAAAATGTGTTTTATTATAGCGGGATAAAAGTTATGAGACATAAAACGAAGTTATTAAAGAAGCTTAAAAGCTTAGCTCTTGGATAAAAAAAAGGTTGCAAAGAGAAATCCATAAAATGTGAAAAGGTTTACGTTACATTCATCAATAATAATGGCAGAAAATTGGTAGAATCTCTTAAACCACATCGTCAAGCCCGTTGTTGAATTAAAACTTTTTATAGTATTAGTTACTATTGATAGATATATTATTATAAATAAGATACGCTATTTTTTAAATTGTAATGACAAACAACTGTTTCAAGAAAAGTCGTGCATTTTATATAAACTAAAAGAATTGTTAAAACAAGTTTATAAGAATATACAGAGAATAAGATTAAACATCTTTAAAATATGTTTAAAAACCTTTACTGACTTTGTAAGTATTAATACAAAAAACTGTTATTGTCGTTAAAATATCTAGTTCGAACTTAATTAATTTCTTATTCGTGTACTATGATAACTCTTAACCTGTCGCTACATACAAACTAAAATTAATAAACGAGTGATTGACTTGATTTGCAAATCTTCAATTAAATATGTTTTAGTACGTAAATTAATACCTTGATCAAATAAGTACGATACTTCGGGATAAAATTGGATCAGAATCATAATTCGGAATGTATTTAGATTAATTTTTATTCAACGTATTTTTTTTAACTTTAATTGAAAATATTTCATAAATAAATTATATAATTTGTTATTTATTTACGTAAGATCTCTTTAAAACGTAAAATAAAGCTGCTTTCAGTATGACACAATCTAGTGTATTGTTTTAGTAATTGTTTTATTGTATTGATTTAGTAATAATTATCTTTTACATTTAATATTTTTATGTATAAAGACCATATTTATTAAAAATTAATTGTTATGTTATATAAAACTCAATCATCGTATGCTAAGGGTAACTTGTATCCTTTTCCATGAAATTTGAATTATAGAGATGATTTACTTGATGATTTAATAAGTATTAATTTAGAAATGTAAACTTTTGACTATTACTGTTAAACAGTTATTCTTAAAAGCTTTAATAACATGACTTTAAACATATTTTATATATTCAATTTTGTGTTCTACTATACAGAATAGTTAAGTAGTAAACTTTGATTATGTTTGAAGAAATTTAATGAATACATTAAATTTATTTAGTATTGAAACAGAAAAGTGAAAAATTCCAATGCGAACAGTTCAGGATTGCATGAATAAACATTTACCTTCTTTCTGCGTTGAATCTTAGTAGATACAAGTCGTTCCACCTTGGAAAGCCGACGGGTCTCTAATTAAATCCGGGACGAGAGGGAGAACTGTAAGCAAAGTTAATTAAGGGACGATTAGTACAGAGAGATCACAAAAAAAAATGTTGAAGGGAGGACACGGAATATGCGGACAATAAAACAACGTCAAGAAAAAATGTTTCATTTTTCTGCTTCGCGCCACCTTGTAAAGTTATCAAAGTGAAAACGTAGAATTATAAAATGGAGGAGAATGGGGGGAGGGGAAAGCGAGAGAGACATTAAATATGAATAAAACAGGAGGCCTGGATGATGAGGATGTAGATGTGGACTACATGAAAGGTCTTCGCTTGCTCGCTCGCAACATCAGACACGTTTATGCAATTACAGATATTATATTTTCGTTTCGAAAATAAAATATGCAAACCCTCTTCGCTATTCCGCGTTTATTTTTTTTAAGTGCGTTCGTTCGCTTTGTTTTGTTTTTTTTTAAATATATATTAATAATAATAAAATGAATAAATATGCCGTTTAAACTGGCTTGCTTTCAATTAGCGAGTCGCGAAAGCGGAAACCGGCTTCTTGTTATTGTTATTTTCTCGATGGATAAATATGGTTGTTATGCATATCATAATGGTTGTGTTACGAGCTTGTTAGCTGTAATGTATGCACGGGTTGTTAAGGTGGAAAAATAACAAGATCTTTAATGATGCGGAGCACCAGAACCAACGATCATAGCGGGCGGCGTCTACTCTAGTGGAGGAACGACGCATTCGATCGCTTTTCATCATTCGTTTTTTTTTAATAAAGAGCAAAATGTGGATTTAATAAGAATTCGCTGCGCAAACCAGTGATCTTCAATATGTACTTGAAATCTTTACAAAAAATTATTATTTTTTAATAATAAATAAATAATCTTTTTGCAAGGCGGAATGAAGATAAACGGTAAATAGTCAATTGTAATAATACATGTTAATATTGAAATTTTGGACAGACAAGGCTTTTGGTCAAAATTAATATTTCAAATCTTATAATTTTGATTGTTGGAATAAATGTTCTTTCATTATGTTATGCATAGGAAATTACTTTCTAAAGCCGCTTTGGTTTTAATGATAATAAGTATATGTAACCTTATTATCATTAAAACCTATATATATTATCGTAATAAATTCAGTTACGTTTTATTTTTTAATGTTGGTTGCTCAATATTCCATCGAATAAATTATGTAGTGAGAATTATTTTGCTTTTATTATACACTAATTTTAAACTTTGATCATTTCCCTCTTTATACTCACATCAATTAATGTTATAAAACGTTATAACATGAAAACTTTACTAATATAAATTAAATACTACAAAATATTCAATATTGTAAAGTTGCATATTAAATGCAACTATTTAAAACGATTATTTTCTAATTTAGTTCGTAACTAGAGAATACCTTGCTTTACGGCGTAGATACGTTCCGGAAAAGTTGGTCGTAAATTGAAAAGACGTAACAAATCAATTATTTTGATACAAACATTTATTCTCTTTTATTTTGGCCGTTTAACGAAACGTTTTGGGCAGTAAATCGAAAATTAAAAGAGGTCGTTATAGCGAATTGCTGTATAAAGAGAGGCCCTAATTATTAATCATTTATATTGCGAAAAATAGTAACTTTACTTAATTTCTAATAAACTATTCATATACTTAAATTTGATGATCACTGGTTTAGAGAATCTTTGCATCGTACCTAAGTCGTCGTAGTCTAAGTTGTGAATGCACCACTGCTACCAGGAGGTTGGAGAAGGGTGCAAGTGGGGCTCATTTAAAAGTGACAGCCTCGGCGATTCTCAAGTGAGCGAGAAAAAGAGAGCACTGGATGAACGCTATCGGAATAGCAAATCATGTGCTGGAATGCTACTACTACTACCACAATTACAACCATAGCCATCGTCGTCGACTACTCAATACTGCCTTCCGTTGACGCCGTGACGTCATCAGTGGCGTCTCGACGCGTGGCGCAATCAATGCCAGCCAGCCAACGCGTCCTGCATCAGAATTAACCCTCTCCCCCACGTGCTGGACACGCCGCCAAACACTACACTTCTCATTTCCACCACAGAGACACGTCTTCCGTGTTCACGTCACCGTTTTACTTTTTTTTGTTACACGGATGGAACACGGATGAAACGGGGTTTAGGGCAAGGTCCCATTCCCGGCCGTCACGTACGGAATTTGCGATGTTTGCAAATAGCATGC
Organism: Nicrophorus vespilloides; assembly: GCF_001412225.1. NCBI lineage: Eukaryota > Metazoa > Arthropoda > Insecta > Coleoptera > Silphidae > Nicrophorus > Nicrophorus vespilloides. The sequence continues at coordinate 130,223 of NW_017099654.1, forward strand.
AACACACCTCTGTCGTCGCTCCTCCAACAATTAAAAACGAGCTGGAAGACGAACGTGAAGTAATTACTGTCCCGAAATTTAATTGTCTGAGCTGTCATCAACAAATTTAATCCCATTCCTCGACGAAGATGAACCAAGTTGTAGCAGGAAACCGGCTATGTTCCAAAATAAATTAAATTAAAATTAGTGCCAAGTTATTTCGCTTTGTGTTCGGTATTATATTATTCACTTTATTTTAATGTTTCAAAGCGTATGAATATCTAAAACGATCTGATTTTCATACGAAACTGAAAACTATCGACGAACTTATCAATACTTATTTTTTGTTTAAATAAGATTTTATTTATGCTTATGAAAACAAAAAATAGTATTTTTAATAATTAAGATTTAATATTGAAATCTTACAATTTAATTTCCTGTTTTTTTAAAGAAATAAAAATGTTTATTATTTAAGAACATACATATGGATTTGCTTATGTAAAAACACATACAGTGGAACTTCGCATAACGAGTGACGAGGAGAAGAAAAGTCTCGGATTGTGATCCTGCTACATCATTTTTAAAACAAAATTAAATACCAATAAGCAAAGATGTAATTTTTATGAATAATTAATAAGTGGTATACATTGTATAATAGTGTCTACTTAAAATGTACTTATTTATACCAATAAAATCAATTTGTGTAATATTTACAACATATTACTTGCAGCTGTCTTGTATTGAATAGCAGCAGTCATCTGAATTTTCAAGACTCTAATCGGAAGTTATATGAAATTATTCGGAATATTTAACAAAGTTTATTACTGTTTATATTATTTATCTCATAAATGGAGATTTAAAAAATGTATTTTGTTACTAAATTGACTATAATTAAATAAATAAAATAGACTGTAAAGATGAAAATTGTATACTTTAAATTAAGGGTACTTGAAATCGTTTTTATTTCCAATAGAATGCACTATAAAGATGTTTTTACGTACAATGTTTACGCGTTTTGCACAACCTCACGTTCGAATACTCACGGAGCGAGCTCTACATTCTAAACTTGTGTGTCGCGATCGTTTGAAGAAGCTTTGGATGAGATAGAACGTGACCGTGCTTTTGTACGTTTCGTTTATGTTCCTTTGAACTCGAATAAATATCATGCTTTTATAATTTCGTATTTGTATTCTAATGAAATTTTGTAATATTGAGAAAATTCGAATTTATTATTTTAAATATAAATAATTAAAATATGAATTGACTTTAAAACAACATGCAATCATACGTTTTTTCAAAATTTACAATAACGAAATAATGTTCGATTCATGAGTTAAATTGAAATCAATTATTTATATAAATATAGAATTTAAATTTGAAAATTAAAAAATAAACTCATGGAATTGAAAATTAATTTTGCGAAAAATAATAATATGTATATATGAAAACATTTGCTAATTTACCATATTTGAATTTTATCCTTTGGTAAATTGTATTTTTTTTAAATTAATATAATGAGTTTTATTATAATTATACACATGTTTGTCCAATTTTAATTTTATTGAAAACCAACACAGTTTCATATAATTATATTTATTATTATATTTTTTTATGTCGTATAATTTTATTCACAATCTGTTAATTGTGTGAACATTGAGCGATTGAGATCGCGGTTGACATTAAATAGATAATCTTTCCCGGTGGATTTACCATTATGATTAACTTCAGGTTAACTTCAGTAGTATATTGATGATCTGCGATTCCACTATCTCTTTTCACTGTTATTCTGCTGCTATCCTTAACACTGTCATTGTCCATCGACCTGGATGAAGGTCCATATGCTGAACCTCATTCATTTCACTGTCTGTCTGTGATGAAATATGTCCCTATTACTACAAGCACCGACTGGGCTCACAAAGGGCCTGGCTTGACCATTCGGCTATTAATAGCCCCATTATTATAAATAAAGTTCATATAGTAAATAATCCATCATGAAATTCAATAAGATATATTTCTTTGAAACATTATAAAAAAAACTAATTGTTAAAAATTACATAACTTAATTATAAAGATCTTGTGTATAATATCTTAAATTTAATTCTTAAATTTCTTATAAAGCATTGGTTGTGAAATTAAAAACTGCGATAATAATAGCTGAAAATATGATTTAAGATTCCACTGCATAAACAAATCTATTATATTATAGAAGAGAAAATCGAGAAGATCGTTTTAATTTATTAAAGTTCCTTTTTTCCCAAACGGCAATATCAAGTAATCCTTCCGGGAATGTTCCAGATGAGAATTAATGTCGGATGGAAGGGGGACCGACCAGAATGTTTAACGGCGTTGCCATATTTTCCGCTTATAGCAGAAACGGGTCCATATCGCCGTCCATTAAATTGCCCATAACAATTCCATTAAACTTACCACGACGAGCGGTTTGGAAATATACATCAACAACAAAAAAAAATAAGTTTGAAAAAAGGGCTTGTTGTTCTTTTCTTTAACATTTTTGTTTTCGTTGGAAACAAGCAATTAATTATGATTACACTGCAGTCCGGTTTGCCATTAAAGTGAGTTTGCTGTTTTATTTTTTTCAATGTATTTTGAAAGTAAATCATTAAACGGAACGAGCATAATTTATTGGCGATAAATCCGGGCCTCGCAAAATGTAATTTCTCAAATAAATTACTTCAAAGTGTCGCGTCCCATAAATTACGCTGTTAAATTATGAATGAGGAGGAAGCGAAAAAAAAAGTATTAAGTGCTCAAAAATATAGTTTAAGGAAACATATAAGATGCGGTTGTTTGGATGTATTTAAGATTTTCTTTGGTTGAATTTGATTGTGTGGACGGATTAAATCTAGGTGGGACTATTTCGAAGTTACGCTATTATTGGCAATGTGTGTATTGCGTCTGGTGGTCGTTCCTTTTGCAACCAGACGGTTTTTGGTTTGGTGTTTGGGTTAATGAAATAATGTGTGTCGAATAATTAATAATATCGCGTACACACCTGGCGGCCGGTCGTTAAAAGGCCTTCGGAATGTTGGCAGTCTATGCGACGTCGCTTGGCACGAATTTCTTTCGGTGCGTCGCGACGCCAGCCAAACGGCTATGTTTATTGTGCGGAATATTAATGTACCCATGGGCATATGCCTATGTTCGGGGAAATGACGGCGGCTGCGACTCAGGGACAAACATCTCATTTCCTGCAGCGGCAACAGGGACGAAGACGACGGAATAAGAAGAGGAAGAAGATGAAGATGCAGTAAATAAGACCGTTCGATTTCCTAACTGTGAGACAGTTTATTGTTCCTTCAGTACACACACACACATATATATGCTCTTGCACAAAGACATATTGGGTCCTCGGTTTACCCACCTGGGCAGGTAACCAGGCAACACGATCCTGGTTTCGTCTACTCCATATCGCTATGGATACGAGCGCTTCAACTCTCCCCTTTTGTCCCCATATCATAACTCAGCTTCGAAATGTGCACATTACCAAAAAAGAAAGACACGAAAGTGCAACGAAATACTTTTATTCAATATCGAGACTCAATTCCTTCCGTATTTCCTGTAACTTAATAATCCACAATGAATACTCAATAACGAGAGCAACAAAGGGAAAACGAAGCAATGAGATGGGCTTCACAATTCCAGAAATTTATTTGAAAAATGTCGGAGATCGACCTGATTAAAATCTGTTATAATCAAGGACTCAAATTAATTGAATCTGTTACATTTGCAGACCAATTTCAAGGCTTCATTCGCCTGACAGCATTATAATCAAATTAGAGTTCGTTATACCGGAACACTCATTAACTAATGGTAAATTATAATATAATTATTTTATTAGACTACATCTTTTGAAATTAAATTAGCAATCTCTTGGATAAATTAATATAAATATATTAATAATTATGTTTCTAAATTGCATTAACAATTCTCAAACTTTTCACAATTTCACTATACAATACAAGTATACAATCGGTACAAAAAAAAAGGTTATATGAGTATGGCATGAATAAAGCGAATTGAGCCTCTTTGCTATGGCAAAACAGATCTGTGTTGAGCCCAAAATTTGCCAAATGAGTTTTATTTACAACTGCAAATGGTATACTCTATGTCAGGGGTAAAAATTCTTTTGGGTAATGAGGACATTTACCAATTAAAATATTGTATATTTTAGATGTTAAGAGTTGCAGGCTTTCGAAGTTGTAAATGAGCCAATAAGAAATGCTGGTTTTGCAACATCTTACAATATCAAAATCATTTTGTGATAATCTTCCTTTCAACTCAAGAGTAAATAAATATATTTTGGGGTAATAGTAGCCAAGCTAACCATTATAAAATCTGTTGCAAAACTTAAATTATATTGTTCTAAACGGATATGTTTGAGTTACACGATTAGTTATAGTTAGTTTGTGTAAAGTGCAAGAACTTGGAATGTAAACTACGTTTGACCAGTTAAATCACACTTTCGTATTTTCCACCTCGAGTTTCTGCACAACGCGAAAGGCAAACATCGTTTCGACATCCTCATTAGCTGCTTTCTAGCTAATAGTAGCTTTCCTCTTGTTCCATCATATTTATAAAGAAACAAACAATTAATTATGGTTTTCATTTTAACATTATATTGATCATTATTATTTTTATAAATTTCATTTTTTCCTTCATACATTTTCTCACCGTTTTTTCTAAGTGATGTACTTAAAAAAGTTTATAACAAGTTCATATTTTTTTATACCGACTTTAACCGACAGAGTATAAGGAAAGGGCAATTTATTAAATTTCGAAAAGTTTCCAAAGCTAAATTCAATTAGCCATTACATCCTGTTGAATTTATTCTATTAAAATAGAAAATTGAATTGAAACATTAAAAAATGATATATTCATCACAAATATTTGTCTATTTACTTTCAGAAGATTATAATACACAAAATATAATTATAATAATAATGGTTTGTAGAAAATTGATTTTTTTCTTACATTACTAAGGATATTTTTATTTTAAAATAAAAATTTAAATCAGAAATAATAATCAATATAATTCAACTTATAGTTGGGTAAATTAGATACAAAGGTATGTAGTAAATTGTATTTAAAATTTAATTATTTTACAACAATCAGAGGAGTTAATGACACATATGGTTTTGCTTTTCTTAAATAAATATTATGAATAGTGAAATTATTTATGTTATGATTATCAACAAAATAAATCTTTAAATGTAAGTTAGAGTTGGAGATAATTGGTAATCAATTGAATCGAAAATATGTGAACAAGTTGTATTCCTTATACTGTTGTGAATAAAATAGTAGATAAAACATAATCTCATAATGGTAATTTAGAAACGTAAATTTGCGGTGATAAATTGTTACGAGACGTAGATCTTGGATATAGTAGCTTCTCGTGGAAGCGATGCCGATGATGATAATAAATCAATCACCCTTATATATGTGTGTGTATATATTGCCGAAAGGGCGCACGTCGTAAAGTCGCGAGATGCAATAAAGAAAAGGGCATGTAAGATCCGGATCGTTGTGACAGCTTTATGTTTGGACTCGAGTTATTTACTTAGAGAGACAGAAAAGTTTCACCATTTCCATTGAATTATGGAATGTGGTCATAAAATCCGAGCGAGAAAAAGGAGAATTAAAGACAGAAATAATCGATTCCATTTTAATGGATAAATATAATTGGGGGGATGTATCGAAAGTACATCCGAAATTACATCCGAATTTACCAATTCACTTCTTCACTAGAGGAACAGTTTCAATCTTTGATTTGATTCCCACTAATTACGAGATTATATAACATTTTGCATGCATTCTTTATTTTCTTTTTTTGCAGCAGCAACATAAATTTTCATTATGTAACGTAATATTAAAACTCGGAAGCGAATTAAGTTACTGCATCCACATAGTGGAATGGGAATGGACGAGCGTGTACGAGGGAGAAAGACGATAAAAGCGCTTACCCTTCATTAAGCTTAACCGACTGTCAAATTTAATAACGAATACATTTTACGAACAACAAATTAAAATCTAACCAGATAGTAGTATTGTTTCGAAATGTGGGGGTTGTGGAAATTAATTCGACTAGAAAAATGAGCAGCCGCTCCTATTTTCATTTATTTTTGTTTGTTTTTTTTAACAAATTGGATTTCGCTCGGCTTTAATTCACCTGCAGCGGGCGCACTTTCGGGATAAAAATTTAATTATACAATTTGGTTATGGTCCATTTACCAACTCGGGATAAATATAGTGGCACTCTAGCAAAAGCGAGTTAATTAACGGAATAACAAAACATCATTCGTCCTTATGAATATTCATTAAGAAAATCTTGAAAGGGGATAGTTTTCCTGACAATTATCTTTAATGCAATCCTAAGAACGGGACACTTTCCCACTCAATGGAAATTAGCTCAAATCATCCTAATACTCAAATCAGGAAAGGTATCCGAAGACCTAAAATCTTATAGAGCTATAAGTATACTTCCGATAGATGAATAGGCTCAAAACAGTCATAAACAACAATGAGTCAAATCACCAATTTGGATTTCATTGTCAACACGGTACCATCGTTAATGGTTAATAGAATGGTAGATATAATAAGCCAGGACATGGAAGAGAAGCGCAATTGCTCAAGCGCATTTTTAGATGTATCGCAGGAATTTGAAAAAATGTGGCATACCGGATTGCACTATAAATTAAAGAAGATACAACCATACAACTTTTATAAAATAATATATTCATATTTGACTGGACAAACACTTTCATTACAAGTAAAAGTGATGAAGTGCCGAATTTGCATCCAAACACTTCAGGTGTACCGCAAGGTAGTGTGCTAGGACATATCCTGTATATACTATATACCGCAGATATCCCATTAAGGGACAAAACAACAGCTGCAACAATTGCCGATGATACTGAAATATTATCATCTGATGCAGACCCAGCAGTTGCATCACATCACCTGCAAGTAATCCTGAACCTCCTTATACAGGAATTGCACCTTTACCATGAAAAATAATACTGGCGGTATGCATCTAGATAGAAGATTTACCTGGAAGGATCACATCCAAGCAAAAAGAAAACAACTCGGAAACACGAGAATACATGAGGACCTTCAAATGGAATCAGTAGAGGAAAAAATTATGAAAAATAGTAGCCGATACCAAAATAGACTATACAGCACACAAACGTACTAGCTGTCAATCTCCTGGACAATAGCCTAAAACACAGCGACTCATGTTATTGTTTGAGATAAACCAAACTGTCAGTTTGGAAATCGGATTAATTTCATAATTAATATATATGTAAACTATTTATTTAAAAATAGACTGAAATTAGGACCAATAAATATTTGTTAATAATTCGAAAAATATATAAACAACTCCAACTAAATATTTTTAATGAAATGTAAATTTTTGACTCAATCATTATTATTTTTGCAAATTCATTATTTATATCTCTTAAATCAGCTTTAATTTCAAACAATTTATTTCAATGTGATTATCTTGCCAATTTAATAATGTGAATTCAATAATAAAGGTACAGAAAGAAAATTATGAATTCGAAGCTGAGGCTCAGACTAAGCGCCATTAAAATGATTCTGTTTGATCTTTAGAAATATCTTTTATAGATCCTGTTGTTTTGTATAATCTCTTTATAAACATCAATTCAATGCCTCGTTATAAGTAACTAAAAATCAATTTAATTGTTGTATTTTTTTGTCGTCGTTTTTATACAAATTGCTATTGACTAAATTAACTATTTTACAAAAAGTTAATTTGAACAATGTAAATATTGTAGCATTTAACGAAGTTTCTATTTGTTCGTTATCAAATATACGAAAACAATATAAAACAGATATATTTATGATCAAAATAAGAAGTATATTTTGTTAAACTTGTAAAACGTTTTTTATAGTATTTTTTGTATAACTAGTATCGATTGACTTTCACTAAATTTAGTAAATTAATTAACTTAATTCTATGTTTTTAGTATATAAAACCCATTAGATTTTAGACGATTTGAAAATAAATGAGTTAATCCCCTAATTAAAGGAAAAAAATCATTTGCTGCTAAAAAGATTTGCCAATATAAATCAATTATTTTTTTAATGTTTTCAAATGCATCACATTTGTTTTCCAGTATTCTGTTTCTAAGATAAAGCTTTTTTAAACTGTGAAAATTAGATCTAATATTTTATAAACATTCTCCAATATTGTTAAAATCTTACAAGCTTACATCCTTTTTTAAAGTGGGCACATTTTACCTTACTTTAAACGTGTGTATTGTTACACATCCGGTTGTATTGAAGGGGGAACGGTTATTGATTGAAAAATATTTATGGGCCGACGTTATTTTGTTACAACGGACAACCAGACAAGCGTAAGATTGGAAACCACAAAGAGATAACGATCTTGATTGACGGAAAGGAATTGAAAATAATAAGGTTCCAAAGTAGAGGTTGCCAAGCCTCAGATCTCGAACGAAAAAAGAAAGAAAAGCAATTGATTGAATATAAGCTTATATCAATTGTGTGCCTTTATATCATCAGTTTCACAAGTTATAACAAAAATATAAATTTTATTTTATTTATTATTGTAATTAATTCATGATGATGATGCTGTTAAAAAACGTACGGAATTTAATATTTTACGAAAAATATTCTTAATTACGGAAGAGAGGGAAATTGACGTTGCATATTTTACGGCGTGTTAGAAAGAGATGAAGGAAAGCGGATTTTATTAGTCCCATTACGTAAATTTTAACGCCAGGATTTTTCCTACCGCACTTAGTAATCATTTTGTTGTTTCTTTTTATATATCTCTCTCTCTCTATCTATATATACTTAGGATTATGTAGTGGGAGAAAATCTTTAGGCTTCCCCGGAGACACGGAAAACTTTCAACGGACGGGAAGACTTTCGCGAAAAAGAATGCGGCCACATGATAAACCAGAATCCGTAAAATGAATTGAACTTATTCTTTTGAAAGAGTAAAGAGGTTGAAACTGGAAAAGCAAATCCTCGAAAGTCGAACGGAAGAATTTTTAATATTGAAATCTGAGCGTTTACTCTCCAGAAATTGGAATTGTTTCTTGATCCACTCCAGGTGGAGTGAAAAAAAAACAAGGATTTTGATTAATTGGAAAACTGACTCTGCTCGAGTCAGAAATGAAATATAGTAATTGGATTTCACTTTGTACAAATTCCAATTGCATTATTACCGGTTTTATGAGAAATATGCTGTGTTGCAGATCACATTTTTTTAACTAATTACAAATAAAGCATGGATGTCAAAGGTTTTTTTTTTATTTAAATATTAAAATTTAATTGTAATGTAACTTCTTTCATTGGTTCTAAGGCCTAGTTAGGGATTACATTACCAGTAAAATTTTAACCGATTTTACCAAAATTACCGGTAAATTTTGACAACAAATAGCGGTAATTTCTTAAAATTAGTTAAATTAAATTTCTATGTTTATTATATTCAATATTGATTATTGTTTTGTTAATGTGTTAAACTTCTTTTGTTTTTCAACAATAATTTTCTCTTGAAAAGAAGTTATTACAACTTAATGTTATTGTTAATTATTATCTCTTTGAATTAATTTGACTTTGTTTATTAAGAAACAATGTATATGTTTCACATATAAATATATGAATATATATTTAACAAAAACAATTATTATACTTTATAAAACTGATTGCATATGACAACTAAATTTGATAATATTTTTGAGTGTGCATGCGTGATAATTGTATGTAATTAACTAGAATTTTATGTAATTAACAAAGTTTACAATCAAACTTTTACAAACTATTTTAAAAGTTCATTTCGTGTTGAAGTTATATACAAATAACCAGAATTGTAGCAAAACAAAACAAATTATAATCGCAAATTTTAAATCATTGTTACGTTGTTTGAAACCGGACTAATCGAGTACTTGATAATATATTATAAATAGCACAATAAAAGGCTTGACTGTATAGAGAAAAAACAACTATGATGAGTTTTTACAAAACTATGAGAAATTCTAAGCAGTTGTGTTTGTCTTTTATTATACAGAGCTCTAAGATTTTATTTATTGCATCTGTCTTTCTCATATTGATTAGAATGTTAGTATTTCATTATTATGCTCGATTCTGATGTTAAATGCATCAGTCGTCCATAATTTTAACATGAAATGATTATAGTCCAATAATGGTGTAAATACACTTGCTGATCTCTTTCTCTTGAACATGATGAAGTTCTTAATGGTAAAATATAAATTGTTAGTGAAATTCATAGTGTTTTTTGAATAAGCAAATCAAGAGAAAATGCAGAATCAATTTTGTTTATGAAGTAAATTAGTTTATAAACTAAATTAGTTTGATTACTATATATTTATGTTGGATATACTTCCAACTATGCACTTGTTCCCCACCGCTATCTTTCAAACAATGGTGGTTCTACTATATTAGAGGCGGCCAATTTGTTCGTTCATGAGATCGACTATTCCACTTAAAGAGTGATTGCGATGTTTATAATAACAGAATTATTATTTCCAATCAACAGTTTTCTTTAAATTGAATAAATCAATGTAGCGAAATGAAATTATATACATCGCATCCGACGGAAATTGCAATATTATCGAAGAAGCACGCGAAATTTCCCTGGGCTGGTTAAGTATATTGAAAGTTTCAATGTGCGTTTGTTACGCAAATTTAATGAACCTTGGCCTAATGGATTTTACAAGCGAAAAAGCGCACGTATAAGAACGAAATTGATTGAAATCTAATTGTAATATTTCCCGTATATTGCAGAGCTCGAAGGTAATTCAATTGCAACCATCTCGACTCCAACTATTGATATATCCTGCTCTCCAAGTAATGATGCAAATTTGCATCTTGTCTCTCTGAAGATTGTTGATTGTGCGCTTCTTTTCGTTTCTTCTAACGAAATGATTCACTCCTTATATAATCTTCTCTATGTATTTGTGTTTATATATATAGAATCACTCTGTATATGATACAATCATTTCGGGAAGTTAATTAGGGAATGAAATGTAATACATTGTCGATTTGGAATGGCATTCGAGAGTGCGGTTTGCAGCCGGCAGCGTTAACTAATCTGCAATTAATTGCGAGCGAAAGCAGATGCCGATTAAATAGCTGAGATTTGAAGTCCCGTCGTAGCGTGCCTATCTAGTGTGCTCGGGACGAACGGCAGGAAGGTAGTCGGATGAGAGGAAGGACGTAAGGCCTGTCATATTTAATAGGATTACAGATAGACTGCTTTCTGCCTGCACACGCCGCTATATTACATATCGAATCGCGTCCGTGCAAACACCACGTCCGTCCGCGTTTCAATCTGCGCCAATAAAATCCTGAACAAACATGTAGAAATCACATAAAAATCATACATGTATGCAGAGCATTGTACACAGAAAGCTTCTGGCAGAGTGGAGGAAAAATACGCCAATAATATAGCTACACTCAAATTGAAACTCTTTTTACATTTCTCTCAATAAAACATTGCACTGTCACAGTACAGTTTCTATATGTTTCAATTCGATTTTATTTTTAATATTTAGTTTTCATCTATTGAGTTGTTCCGAAAGTAATTTCGTTTCACGAGTCGTTATTTGCATTTTCATTGTAAACATATTGTCATTATATTTTGATAGTTGAATTTCAAGGTTCAATTGATTCTTTGCATTTATTTTTGACGTTGCATCAAAAATAGAAAATAAAAGGAGAACATTTTTGGCATATTTTTTATTATTGAAAAGTATAATGTATTGCAAATGATGTGTAAACAGAAAGACATTGTCAAAATTTCATTCTGACAATTTTGATATTAAATGCACCACATTCTTGAATGGTACTTGCAGATGATGAAGACAAAATAAAGGTATTGCTTGAAACAAATCGCTGAATAATAATACGATTAACGAATTCGACCATTCGTGACCATGTAAAAGGAAATTGTTATTCATTTTCAGGAGAAAATTAACGAAGATACTTTCCAAACATATAGTAAACATCAGCTCTTCTAAATCTTTTAGCTGTGAGACCCAATATATTTATTTTTAGTTATATAGCGACCAAATTTCTAAGAGCACTTTACCATTTTCTTGCTTTGACATAAAGTGACATCTGTCATTTCGCGACCCATTAAAAAATTAACACGACCCAATTTTGAGCGGAAATTTATATTTTTATGACTTTTAACATATACAACATAAAGGTAATCTGAAATATTTACTATTGATATTAAGTATTAAACTATAATAAGCAAAATGTTTGTAGATTTATATAAAATATTGTAAACAATATTGAATATGAAATTACTATAAATATGAATTAATTGCTATTATTATTTATTTAATAATATTTACAGGCCCATTAAGGACCAAAGTAATTGTTATTCTTTATTATCAATAAATATTTTCCAAAAATATAAAATAATTCTATAAAAGTTCATATTTTGTTCACTAATTTTCATTCATGTTATAATATTTCATTGAAATAAACTATATTAAGCAACAATTTTTTTTTGAAGAATCAACAAAATACAGAAACTTAACACTGTTTATTCTTGATATTAAATTGAAATTTGAATGTTAATACAAGTGAAGTTACATGAAATAAAGAATTAAGTCCACATCGAAATATGTTTTGAGTACAAAATGTTTTTTCTCTCTTCTTTGCCCTGATTTGACTCTTTATTGAAGACTGCATTCAGAAGTTCGTGTATTCACGGTGGATGCGCCGGTTGGCTGAGATAAGTTTTCATTTACTTTCTGGTTGCATTTCTCATGTTTTCAAGTTTGTGAATTTATTCATATAATTATATTTTACTTAATATTAGTAATATGTATATTTACTAGCTATATTTCAATAATAATAACAATTCAATATATTTTATTGTTTATATGTGACAGTTAGAATAAATATTATTATTAATTAATAATTAGAAAACAATTGGTACTAAAAAGTATATATTTCATTCAGTGATCTATTTAAAATTATACTCTTAGTGCATATATCCAATGCAAATTGGATATATCCAATGCATATGCAAATTGATGGAACATAAGTTATATTGATCAAAATCGAATCGCTATGCACGTTAAGATTTCGCTGCTAATATAACTGTAATAAAGCATGTGGAATTATAATGACGCGTATTAAATTATAACCCACTAAATTAGTTCCACAGAGTGTTGCTTAATTTTGCAAAGAGGCGTCTCTCCTCTGAAGTTATGTTTAATTTACTTTCCGAAGTTTGCGGATATTTCTTTAACGTTTTTTTTGTATGATAAACTTTACACAGGCCATTAGCGATAGTGATTTTAACAATTCCATTAGTAAATTAAAGCCAAAATTCAATTATGTATAGTGCATGGCATTTATGTTTACTTTTATAAAAGTAAGAAAATAAAATTACGTTTATTAACATTTTTCTATATTAAATTAATAACTTAAAAGAGAAATCTATTTCGAAAAATATACTTTACTAATAAACATTTCAAAACAAAATTAATATAGGTGGAAAACATATCATATATAAATGATCATACAAGCATATACTATTTTATTTTAAGAAAGCAGGATAATTCGAATAGTTTTTATATTATATTGTGACTTTAAAAACTATATTTATAATTTATATTTAAAGGCTTTCAAACGATAAGCAACATATTTAGCTGAAGGTGCTCAGATGGGTGACCGAGTCTGTTTTATCACATACATCTATACCTTCCTATACTGCAGCTCTTTTTACGGCATTTCGCTATCTTTAATTATGGAACTTTTTGGATTTGCGACCCAAAATGTATCGTTAAACGGCCAAAAATATGAATAAATGTTTATATCAAAATAATAGATACTTTATACGGCTTTTCGCTTTATTGCCAACTTTTCCGGAACGTATTTAGGCCGTAAAGCGAGGTATGGGTATAGTCATATTTAAAAATATACATTGCATATAATCTAAAATATAATATTTGTATAATTTACTTTTTGTTTCAATATGTTATACTTAATAGGTTATAATTGTCTGGATTATAGTATATGTTATTTATAGAAATGGCTAAGTGCAGGAATACCTCACATAGTCCGGATAATAATTTCACCAATACTTCGGAATGTTTAAAACCAGATTAATTGAGGACAAATTGTACACATCGTCAATTAAAATTTAGATTGTTTTGAATTTTTCAAACCAGACTGATCGAAGTCTGTGCAAGGATTGTGCAAGGTATTTCCAATTATCATAGCTTATAATTATAATACAGCATATGTATCGTTTCCTTCCAAACATTTGCCAACATTTCAATCAATTAAGTGAAAATATTTGTCATAATATGTAAATATGCAAAATAAATTAATTGTATAATCAAATTTATTAAATACTAAGAAAATAGTTTTCTAATATTTATAAAATTTAAAATGTTAACATATTTAATATAATAAAATTTAGAAAGTCAAAATTCTCCTATTTGAAATTCGTTTTTTGAGTTAAATTTCTACATAATAGTTATAAATTGTAATTATTGATTTTAAAGCATGAATAAGTATATATAACGTTGAAACAATATATTCTATAATAATTAATGGTAGCAGAGATATTATAGTTCTCTATATGAATTACCATTATTTCATCTGGAATCTGCACTAGTTGTTATGATTAATTAACTAATGTCATTTATTTTTATCCGTTCTTGGTTCGAATTTCAAGTTTTTGTTCTAGTTTTAAGGTGTTCGTATATCGAATAGCTTAATGTTTAATTAATCGCTATAATCGGAAAATTATATAAGAATACCTTGTATAATCGGTATTTTTTAAACAAGACTAATAAAGGCCCATAAAACCGTATTCAAAGAAACAACAAAGAGTATGCAGGAAAAAAATGCTCAATTTAAATTTAGTTATTTTGAAATTTTTATACCGGATTATGGCGAATCCGTTTTATATTTTTGGAGTAAAAATTATATTTTTTCGCGCTATTAATTAGTTTTCATTGATTTTGTATTAATTAAAGTATTTATTACTAATTATTATTTTAAGTTTAGATGGTGCGTATCTATAATTAATATGATGACTATAATCTAACACTAACATCAAACAAAACATACAATCTTTATGTGAACATATAAAAGCATCATGTACGCGATTAATTGCGAGTTGCTGGCGCCATTTCGATAACAAATTCGTATTTCATGACAGATTCAAATTCGAAAATGGAAAAAGATTGTGGCTTCAGGTGAACGAAATAAATCACAGTCACGTCGATGAATTATGCAACGATCTGCTGCCGGTAATTAAAATGATTAAATGTCGCTTCATTGCGTATTCATTCGATCCTTGTTGCGTTTGTGTGCGTGTATGTGTACGTGTGAGATAATGAGAGTAAGATAGATGAAACAGAAGATGGGTTTTTAATGGAGGAAGGTTGATTGGATCGACTGATCATCAACAAAAATAATATATATTTATATATATAAAAAAATACTGTTATACAATTGATAAGTTTTTTTTTACATCCGATTGCGCGCTTTATCAATTGTTTGTCACGGTTATAAATATAGCTGGAAATCGACGTTATTACGCGATACTGGCAATAAATCAGCAGACCGCTTTTGCACGTACGTGCTGCGAGTGTGGGTATGTATGATTCATGCGTCGCGACGCCGCGTCTTTCGAAGCCATGTGCTTGCTAGATCGTTTTAGCGCGCGCCAAGATCATCCCTTGCAACATCGTAGATACGAAATAAACAAACCTAATGCAGTGAAGAAAAAACAACGCGCATGAAATATAGAGAGAGAGAAAAAAATACTTACCGTTAAAGACTCTGGGATCCTTCGACGATGATGACGACGTCGACAAGATGATCTTCAGCGAGGATAGCCGTTACACTTTTCAAACTAAATGAACCGTTTCTAAATGTTTGTTCCTTTCCCTTTCAGCTATCAATCGAACGATGTAGTCGCCTCCTCCGCTGCTGATCTCTTGAGATGCGAAATTTCCAACTTTAGTTCGAATATTTCCTTAAATTTATATTTTTTTAAATTTTATTCAACGTATTTTTTTTTCTATTAAAATTTGAAACTGTGTTTAAGTGATCATGAGGTGAGTAAGCGCGTTTCAAAAGTTAAGTTCTTAGGAGACAGGGTTGTATAGATTACGGACAAAGGAGGGTGGGTGCCGACGACCGCACAGACGCTATGCCCAGTGAGGACTAACGAGACGACGCCGACGTCGGTCCATCGCGGATGCTGCGCGCCGTCGTCGCCGCTTCCCCTCGACCGCCCCTTCGACAATCCATCTCTTTTCCTCTCGTTCTCTTCGTTCTTACACACATATACACACTCTGGCGCACGGTTGCCATAAGAGCAACTTAAACATTCGTTACGTAATTCCATTATTTCTGCATATCCCATAAAATCTGTTCCCAAGAATCCATTAGAAATTCTTCCATGGCCTGCTTTTTTTATATATACCCGTTACAATTTAATTTCAATTCACACTTTCATTATTAATATAATACTTTCAGAAAGAATTTTTGGTAATGAAAAACTTATGTTTTTCTCAAGAACTATTATCATTCTAATCAATTCAATGCCTTAATTTTTTTATTTAAATAAAATAGAACATATTTACTTTCTAAATTATGTATACTTATATTTTAGAAACTATTTATTGTAATTAATTATTATAATTTCTTAACAATATTTATTGCAACAATTTGTTTGTTTGTCCTCATATTAGTAACAGTGACTTGCAACTTTTAAGTTTACACTTTATAGTTTCTAACCGAAGTTGGGATATGCAATAGCATATGCACCTTTTAATACATTTTCTGGATCACTCACCGAGATGTTTTAAGATAATTGTTTCTTGAAAATGTAAGCGAAGCTTAACAACATATTTCTCAACTAAAATAAAGTTTTCGCGTAACTGAAACCAGAATGTAAACATTATATATATTAAATGGATAATTTTAATTAAACAAAATACTACACGGAATACTAATTAATTAATGGCGTGCCCTTTAGCCGGAATGCATGCTATTTTATAATATAATAAACAGCACGTATGATTTAATGTTTCGCTATTATTTTTGCGATAATTTTAGGAACTCTGGTATCCGAGAATCAGGTGCATTAAAAAATAAATTGATTATGTGTTTTATTGTGTTTCCATAACAAAAACAAAACGTTGTTGCTATGCGAAGTACACATTGAAATTCAGAAAATAATTAATTATACAATGCGCAGTGTTAAAATAAAACAATACGTATTTTACTTTAGAGAAAATGCTTTGAGTTTACTAATTTATAACAATTAATTTAAAAAATAATTAAAAATACATGTACAGAAGTCAATTAATTCCTAGAATGTTTCAAACTCGAGAAAACTGCTTCTTATCTTATGTGCCTTTCAAAGCACACGTAATTTTTAATTATGAGAAATCTTGATATACTTATGTTACGGTAAAAGTACATACTCGGTAAATGTATAATTTTATCTAGTAATTATGTATCAAATATTCAAATTTAAGTAAAGGAGGTTATTGCAAAGGAATCACTGACTGGAGGACAAGAGGACAAGGATTTAAAAGATGCAATTGCAAAACTAACTGGGTCTTGGAATCCTATAAAGAAATAAGTTAGTTGATGATCTTTACAATAGTTCATGGTTTAAAATCATTGAATTTAACTATATGAAGATTTTTTTTAACGCTTCCTTCATAAAATCCAATCGAATCATTAAATTTACCTATATATGTGTTAAAGTAAATTCGCTTAACGCTTTTTCGTTTAGCGCTAAATGAAGTCCTACTGTATTTAACTTTGGAAAATTTTCATTAAGTAGAATTCAATTTATGTACAAAAGATTAAAATTTTATTGATACCCACACAAATAAATTTTAAGGAAAATACTGCAATACCTCACATAGTTCGGGTAATCGGTTCTGACAATATCTCGCACAGTTTTAAACCAAATTAATCTAGGACTTTAAAACAATATAAAAATAAATATCATGAAAAGAGAATTGGCTGTCCGCACTATGCGAGATATTCTTGTATTTGACATAGAATATATTTACAAACAAGAAGATTTGTGACTTATCTAACAGTCGCTGATTACTTTTCATTGGAATCGATTTATTTCAGAACCCTTAATAAAGGTTTAATTATTTAAAATATATAGAAGAGGGTCTGCTTTTATTTCTTAAAGCATTAAACTTTATCATTCTCTAATGGTTAAGATATGTTCAAATATTGATTAACGCTATTTTCGTTGTTCTAATGAATTAATTTATCATTTCAGATAAAAATGTCCATTAAATATTTCTTCTTTTGTATGCAAAGACGTTATTTACAAAAATGTAAATTAAGTACTGCAAAAATCGAGTTGATATTACATTACATGAATGTATATTCATTTCAGAAAAAAATATATAATGTAATAACTACTATAACAGATGCCTTGTGTAATACGATATTACAGTTAATAGGATGCTTTTGTGAGAGTGTCTGGTATCATCTGCAAATATAAATGATAAAATGGAAAGTGAACCGTTTTAATTAATTAATGTTCATTATCGCGAAAGATCGGCATACGATGAAACTGCCTTTCTTCCGCGTATCTTCTTTACTCTTGAAGCCATTATTGTCTTTGATATTGAATAATGATTATGTAAACACCTAAATTCAATTATTTTTCAGTGTTTTGCGTTTCTAATATATTATACGTAAAAAAAATAAAGTCGAAAGACAATTCGTTTACGTTTGATTATTCTTCTTTTTACAATATGATACGAAAACATATCCTTTTTTTCTTCTTCATCCTCGCCCATTATCCTTCTCATTTCTTATTCGGTTTTTAATTTTTAAACAAAGCCGTGCTTTCCGCTTTTACTATATGTAATTCGCACGCGAGATTACGTTCGGTTCTCCTTTTTTCCCTCTAGTTCTTTCAGTGGAAATTTGCGGACAAAGGATCTATTATCTTTCACTTAATGAATTAACTAACACTTCACGTTTATTTCGACGGAAAGGAGCGCAAAAAAAGTAAAATAAAATAATATAGGGTTTTATGTTTGGGGCGTGCGGGCGGAAGTCCTTTCATTATTTTCCATTGTTGGCATTTGGATATGTTACATTGTGAAATGCAGGCGAATTCATCCAACATTAGCGAAAAAAAAATAGATTACGCAGACTACGATAAAATTGAATTTCACGGAAAAGTTCATGTCGATCACAAAATCAAACATAAAGTGTAATGGATGTTATTTGAAAATAAATGCTGCATTAATAAACTACCCGCAAAGTTTAATATAAACAAATTTAATTTATAAATATTAACTTAGTTACTTTTGTAGGGCGACTAATAGCCAAATGATGAAGTCGCCCTACCCACGATTCGAATCCTGGTCAAGCAATAGGGCCATTGTTCATCACAGGTGGACAGTCAAATGAATTGAGGTTCAATATAGAACTTCTTCAGGCAGTTTTCAACAAAAGCAAATGTCTACCGCCATAATACAAAAGAAAAGTTACATTTCTTATTGTAATGATATTTTTGTATATATAATAGATTTTATATAAACTTAGCATAATATGCCAAACAACTGAAAACTAAATAAATAAATCATCTATAATCATTGCAAATATAGAAAACTAAAAAAATATTGGGAACATCAAAGAATGAAGCAATTTTATCTTATTGTTTTCTTTTAATGTGAACCAGTGAGGTAGGCTTTTCTTATTGTTATTCATATAATTATCCTATTTAACATGCTTATCGTTATTACCTACAAATGGAATACAAAGTAAGTAACTAAAAAATCTAATTAATTATGAAATCTCATTAAAAAGGATGTAGGAGAAACAGGAATACAGATGGAAGTTAAAATCAAAGTACACGCGTTTCAATTTTTAATTATATTTCCCCATTTCCGGTACTCTGCATGAAAAAAATAAAATGTAGAAGGCAGCGGCCAAACTCACTTTGTAAAATACATTTATTTTTGCGTATTCCATTCCAGAGTTTAAATGTATGTTGTACATTATTCTATTTAATATGCACATACATAGTTTCTGTATAGACAATGTTATAATAAAACTTCGAAGAAAGTAAGAAATGTAAATACCTCTAGTAGTGCGGTTTCGATCAGTACGGATTCACTATAGTACGGTTTGGCAATTTAAAAAAAAAATTTAATTGAGCAAAATTAAAATGAATTCTATAAAATTTATGCACAACATTATAAATGACTTTTTTTTCTTTTGCTGATTCTTAATCCTCGATTAGTTCAGTTTCAAACAGTGCGAACTATGCGAGGTTATTATTGTTGTGTCCAATTATTATTATTATAATTGTTACTATTGAGTATGTAAGCGAACTATGTATTTGTGCTAAAACAATTCATAATACAAGAAGTTGTTAGATCAAATTATAATAAGATATTAAGCAGAGATAATGGAAAAAGTAATAAACATTCAAAATGAATTCTAGCTATTAATAAAGAGAGAGAAAATATTCAGTAACGAAAATAATTCCGAAAGAATATATTTTACTTATAGTCAACTGGAACAGTGCAATGAGCACAAAAAGGATTAATATTAAAGAACGTAGTTAAAGACGAAAATTGCATATTTTATACATTAATGGAAATTTGTAATTTTCAAGGAAATTTAAGAGAATTTTAAAACAAGTTATAATTTTCACCATATTTATTAAATGATTATTCATTGCCGAAAGAGGCTAAACATATTTCGGAAACTGATAATGAATGGGGAGATGACGATATCACAATAGAATTTAAAGTAATGAAAGCGCTAATATCATATTAGTTTTGAAAACAAACTTTATTAACTTTTTTAGAATTAGAAAACTGATATTAATTAATTTTTATGCCAATTGATTACATCTGCTATACTTAGAAGTTAAGGATTTCACAGTTTTATGTATTTTATTATAATTATTGTTCTTATTACCATTATTATTATAATTGTTATTGTTAATAGAGTGTATAAACGAACTATGTATAAGATACATCCACGATGTCTCTTATCCACTGTGACGTGTGTGTAAGATATACATAATTCGACATACGATTATACTCTGGACGAGTCCATTTTCAAATTATCCCCTATATCCCCTATGTTGGGCGTGGATCCCACTTTGGGAAACACTGCTTTAAACTAAACAAAGAGGACCAAGCGGAAACAATTCTTATACCTTTTAGAGTACTCCGAATTCAAGTCCTTTTATAAACATATAATAATCTTTCCTCATAGAATCATAATCGATCCTCATAAGAAATAATGAACATCGTATTATGATGTGCATAGTTCAATCTTAAATCGACCAAGCAACGAATAAAGTTATGTAAAACCAAACGAATTTCATTAAATTCCCGATAACTGAGACTCCACAACAACACTAGACAATATTCCACTATATCCAGAATTCCATCACTGGGACAACAATATAATAAAATTGCAAATATGACGATTTCTACCATTGACGATGCCTAAATATATAATTGTTAAAAACATTTAACTTGCGTATATATTCTAAAAGGTGATATTTTAACATTTTAGTTTGGATCAAATGTTTTGTGTTTGGCACGAACTTTCGAATATATTAATAATAAACATTTATATTTTCAATAATCAGTTCGACGGCTACTTTTTTGAATCTTATAAGAATAAAAAAAACATAGAACTTATTGTTATTGATTTTCTTTGCCTCGCTATGTGGAATGGTTGATAAGTTGCAGAAATAGAGAAATTGTCTGAAAACGGACTAATCGGACTAAAGTGAAAAAAAGATTATTTATTTATAAAAAAATAGTGTGTACTCATACTTCTTAGAATTTATTTATATTTTGCTCAATATTATTATGTATGAAAATGTTTCATTATTTTTTTTTACTGTTGCAATAAAGATTATTATTATTATTTTAAATTAAATTATGTTTATTTTGTATAGAAAACGAGCTTCAATAAAGTAATATTAAAACATCGTCGTTTTCGAAGCGAGCCACAACGGAACGTAAACAATTTTTTTACTGAGTTTTTTTAACGGCAGACTTTGTAAATGCCCGTACATGCATGTGTACATGCTAGGCAACATCGTTAATAGGGAATTCAAAGAAAAAAATATACATGCAATTCAAATTGAAAGCAACAATCTATTATGTCAGTCAAGCTTTTTTTAAATAATTTTTTATACATTTATTTGTAGCAAATATTTTTTTTGTTCGACAAAATTTAAATAGAAGAGAATGAAAATCTCAAATACATTTGTAGAATTGTTCCTTTTTATAGGGTTTATTATTTATAAACAAATTTTCTTTTTTAAAATGTATGTTCTATGTATTTCTAACAAATAAATTATTATTAAATAGAAGTTTAGACACGCAAACCTTTACCAACTTGAGACAAAGAGAAATGTGCTTTTTGATGAAATAATCTTTTATGATGAACAATAAATTAAATTTATCTCAATTTTATTTTATCATTTGTAATTTAATACTCTCATAAATAATCATAGAAAAGTAGATAAATAACAATAGATTTAATAATCAAGTATTGTATTTCTTACTATTTATTAAATATTTTTATAAATAATAAGTTCACAAATATATTCACAAAAATAATAATAAAACATAAAAAGATTTACTGCTCAAAAGTTACTGTTATGTATAGTTTATTCTATAAGGATTAGTTATTAATATTATTATTCAACATTAACGAATTAAGAGATTTTGAATGAATTCAAGAATTGGAGAATCAATATGTAATCTCACATAGGTTTGTCATTGGACCAATTCTTCTCGACTTGTATCGTAACCAAAAAAATAGCTCAATAGATAAAAAGATTGCTAAAATTATAAAAAAAAGTATTTAAGTATTATAGATTGTATATTTTATAAATAGTCATAATTTGATTAAAGTTATCTCTGATAGAAGAAGTCACTGAGAAATGCTTAAATGGAGTTTGGCGCAAAATATTACCAGATTTTGCACTAGAAGAAAAAAATAACTAAGAAATCCAAAATGCAGTTATCCTATGGCTCAATAAATAGGTTTATAAAACACAGCCAAAGAAATTCAAGACAATATTAAAGAAGTTCTTGCCGAAAAGTGTTAACACCCAAAGATGTAAAAAAAGTGTTTTAAAGTGACATTATTTTTCTAAGCGGAAATGATCTTGATATATTATATTTCAAACCAGTGTTAAATTTTATAACAAAATAATTGTGTAGAAAGCATCAAATTCGTTAATTGAGGTATGACTATTATGTTGAATAGCCCTGGATGCAATAATAAAAGTTCAGAGTCTATAGATCTTTGGATAAATATTATCATTATTATTTTTGGATTTTTTATTTATATTTTTTATGTTTTGTTATAATTTATTGTGCTAATAAATAACTGTTATTAAAATTGTGACAACAAAATTCAACAAAGAATGTACTTTTCAACGTAAAAAGGTCGAAAGTGAAATAATTCTTCTTTATTCGCACTTTCCATGCAATCTGATTTTACACTTCGCTGGTTTGACATTATACGCTTTTATATAACAATTTGTATTTCCATAAAGTATTTCAACGTATTAATCTTTCACTCCTATTTCTTTTATATGCTTCTATAATATTTTGTGTCGATTTAATTATTATAGTAGTAAGCATTAAGCTTTTACACAATGATATCAATATTATTAAAAATATAACTATACAAACTTACATCTTATGTAACGAAATGTTTTCTAGAAAAAAATATAGATAAAAGGATATTAATCACAAAACATATGGAGAGTAATCAAATTATTATTTTAATATAATCATTAATTAGTATTTTTTGGATATATTTTAGTTTATAATGTATGAAAAATAACTTAATTTGCTCCTTTTTGATTTCAAACTTAACGTGTCTCGCAGAAATTTAACTATAGGTTCATGTGCGTCTGAGTTGAAAAAGCCTGCTGTGTAAATTAGTTTATTTCTGTTTTTAAATTGTTAACAAAGAAACATTTTCTTTTTTAATTCATCTATGGCGGATTTGACTAATTGAAATATTTAACGATAAAGTACATGATGAGTTAAATTAAATATAACCAAAAGAAATAGTTTATAAAAATATATTTTTATTTAAAACAAATAGAATATACATAAAATAAGAGTTGAAACATAAAATAAAATAAACAGGATAAAGTAGAACAGAGGAAGTCACGCTGAAAGGGAAGTTAATTATTGGAAAAGTGTACAGGTAGGATGTTCATATTTAGGATGGATATTAGTATTTCGTTATTTTTTTATTTTTGCATGTAGAGCGATTTGTCTTTTCCCCATATATTTTATTTCATTTCCATTTTATTTTTTTCTTATCAATGTAATATTTTGTACTGAGAGCTCTCATGACATTGGCAAGATGTTGTCGCTACTTAGAGATTGCATCTACGACAAATATCAAGCACTTTATCTCATATTGATTGGATCCAACATTATTTTTTTATACTTAGGTCAGTGAGTTAACATGTTTTTTATATTCATATAATAGTAATATTTTATAATAAGGTATCAAAAATATTAATGTCGGTTGTTTAGTGTTAGCTATACTTTATGATTTCTACTAATTCTACTAATTTCATTATCATTTCTACTAATTTTAGAATTAATTATAAAATAGTGAGAGACTATAGTTCAGAAATACTTATATGAGACGTTTATTTTGAATTATTTTGTCAATTTTTTGTTCTTTACTATAGTTTATAATTTGCAGTTTGCTATCATAAACATTAATTAGCGGTTAAGTATATTCAAAGTATATGATAATTTTGAACATATACATTTTTAAACTTAGTTCAATAATTAATAACATTATTTTGAAAGTGTCCTAAGTCCACTTAATTATTGAAAATGTTTGAAAGTTTTCATCTTCAAATTTCTGAGGGCAGTGATGAAGGTAATTTTAATTATTTTGTAGTAATTAATATTACCGGAAAGGTAATAAATTTATTGTAAATGAAATGGAACAAGATGATATTATATCAACAAGATTTTTGGAGATCGCAGTTTAGAAAAGGTTAAAGAATTCTAACGGAGAAACAATAAATTGATTAAAAATAAGCCGGATTTATTACATTAGAAATGTTGCATTTTTTAAGATATCAACGGACGAGAATGCAGAGTTTATAATACTCGAATTATTACCACGTCGAGGTAGACAAAGAAAATTGACAACTTTTTATAGAAACATCAGAAGAATTACAACATCGAAATACAAGGACATACAAAAAATATAAATGAGTTGAAAATTGTGTACTTTATATATTTAGAAGAATTCCTAAATTGTATTTTTGAAAAGTTGGAAAAAAGTCGAATGGACATGCCGTTTTAAATTTTATAAAAAATCTGATTGTTATTTTTATTTACTATTATTTTAATAAAATTTATAAATTTAACTCTCTTAGAAACACTTAAGCAGTAATATAAGTATATTTTTAGTTGTTTTGTAACAAAAACTCTTAAATTCTAAATTTAAATATTAATGGACTTAGTGATCTAAGTACATAAATGGCTCATATTTCCAAATTATTTATATAATACAGCAGCTAAGTTTGTATATACTGCAATACTTCGCATAGTGCGACTTCATTATCCATTTCAAAAGATATTAAAGGGCAGAAAGACCAATGGCCAATAGCCCTTTGTAACAGTTAATCTTTTTTTTTACTATTATTGTTGTTGTGAATGAAAGTGTTTTATTTTATTATTAAAGATATTACATTTAATTTAGTAAAATAAAAAAAATCTGGAGGAAAGACTTAGGTCGTTAGCCCTTTGGTCGAATTATGACTAATAAATATTATAATTATTATCATTAAAAAATCTATAAATGAACGATGCTCTCTATACAATCAAGACTCTTTTTATGCGGTTTATTTTTATACTTTTTCACAGTTCTCGATTAGTACTGTTTCGGGATGTTAGCAGAACCGATTTTTTATAGACATGCTTTTATTCAATTCAATATAATGCAGAGTATCATAAACAATAAAAAATGAATTATATCGAATGATGCAGATTAGTAATTTCAATTAATTACCGTGGTAATTGAGTTAAACGAATTGTAGGATATAATCAATGACACGAATTGCAAATTGATCGCGTACTGCTTAATAAATTGGCTAATAAAAGGTGGTCGGTGGCAATTTTAAGACGATTAGCGGCAATTTGAATCCAATTTGCGTGTGTGGTGTGCGACATCGTTCTCCTCCTCCTCTTCGTCGTCCTCTACAGCATCCAAAGAGATAATTCGATATAAACCCCCTCATAAACGGCTTCAAAATGACTCGGCTCCCGATAAAAATCAATCACTAATTGGCGGCGATAGTGATTATCGATTTCCTGTCGGTGAAAACTCTCTCAGTCTGTGATATAATTGAAATTACGTGTACTTTTTTCTCTCTCGTTCCCTTTCTATTTATATCAATCAAGTGTGCCGATCAATAAGGGCAAATAAATAAATCATCGGAGAAGGGAGCACATGAATATTAGCGGGGACAATTAAGAGGGTTTAAATCCTGCCCCTCTGTTGTGTTTTCTTTTGTTCTTCAGTCCTTTTGGTCTGCTCTCTCCCCCCAGTTTAATCCTCTTAATCCCCGATGGAGTAGTTATGTGCGTTTCATCGTTCACTCATTATATAGTCTCTTTTTTTTTACTTTTTTCTTTTCAAGAAATGTAATTGGCGAACGAAACTAATAAAGAGAAATAGAAGACCGTGCCGGTACAGCTAGGCGAGTTACGAGATAAACGATGTTTTGTATTTATATAAAGTATTCATTAGGCGTTAAGTATGAAAAATTGCTGCGGTTTTCGGGTAATCTCTTTTATTTTTAATTGAGACGAATGGACCAAACTTGATGAACCATTTGTAATCCTACTCTCTATTGGTGATCTGCAAGAAATCACGGGACAAACAACGACGAAAATCAAATAATAATGTGCGAAGAACAGGTGATATTGCTTTAATTGAAGCGAGCGTTCGCACAAATCGCGTTGCGAAATCCTCGGTATTTATTTGTTTGCCAAGCGATATCTATTTTTGATTGCAGACGCTCGATCTTAAGCCAAAACATCGTTGCGTAACTGCTCCGACGAAGGTGCATCTTCGATCGTCGTTTCTCCTCTTATACCTCCTCCTGCTTCACATCGTCACGATATTTTCTTTTACTCTTCGGTCCCCTTTTCGTCGGGATTCCGATTTGGTTAATGTCAAAGTCGTCATTTATTAAGCGGCCGTAATGAAAATTTTATACACGACATCTTTACGCGCCAACGTTAAAGCTGCTTAAAACTTTTAGTGCATCGTGAAGATGTTCTACTACTATTACATAAAGATCCTGTCTGCGGAGAGCATGCTTTGTATTTGGGGGAATGCTCAAGGTAGCTTAAGCTGTTAAACGCTTTGAAGTAAATGAAAAGCTTTCAATGCCTCTTCAAAAATTAATTCCTCACTTAACCATGAAATCAAGAAAAGAAGCTGAATTTGCAGTAATTGCTTGTAATCTTCGGGGGATGACAACATTGCAACATTACCAAATATATAATCAATTATTTTAAATAAAAAATTTCATTGAAATGACTATATATTTACCTACGATAATGGGAATTTCATACCAGAAACTATTAAATCCTTCAGGCTTGTTTCCTAGTTCAATATCTGACTTAATATGTAAAATTTGCACAACAAGCGCTTGTCCTTATACAATTAGTATAGGGTGGTTTATTTATGTTTAGAGCTGCAAATTTATCAAATTGAGTATTTTTGGGCTGGATATAGAAATTTATGTCTCGACTTGTACAATTTATTGCCCATTCTGATGTATATTTTTATCAATTTTAGTTTATGACAGAGTAATAAAAAATATTCTTTTGTAAAAAAAATATTCCAGCTAAGTTATCGAGACTAACATGAACAGACACAATTATGACTTGTTCCTATTAACTTGGAAGAACACTTGACACTTGATCAGATTCTTTCAAATGAAGTCAAAATTTGATTTATACCTGAAGTAGAAATGAAGTTGGAATGACAAATTCGATAGAATATAGAACAGAAAATGAAAATAATGCTTCGATTTCGTGCTAAAATGAATTGTTAAATATCATTTTGTTGGCATTATTTGGGTAAATATGTACATTGTAATTAAGTTCGTGATTTAGTTAAATCTGAAATATTAATAATAATATGTACACATATACCTAAATTAGAATCGTTTTCACTAAAAAAAATCGTTGTTGATGTCTTTATAAAACATGTTTAAAATCTTTGGCTGTTCACATTTTTCAAAAAGAATTTCTTTCAAAGCAAATAAAGTATTATAAATCTATTGATTGAGCCACGTGGATAACTTCGTTTCTAATTTATTAAATGTTATTTTCTTCTTATATAACAACTTGTTATTCTTCTTCTTACATAACAACTTCTGATCACACTTTGATCCAAACTCCATTTAAGCATTTCTTAGTGACTTCTTTTATAAGCACTATCAATTTTTCAGACAATTGCGCACTTCGTTGTCAGAAGGTTAACCGAGGTATGGCTGTATTTATTTAATCATAACAAAATGAAAACAAATAATTATCTGTTATAAAGGTTTTTCCGCCTAGTTAATGCAATTAGGGGTTCCATTGACGATTAACCGGTTTTACCGGTCAATATGAATATATTTTGATTGGAGTCGAAAATTGGTAGTGATATTGCACATGAAGATGTAAAATTCGACGAGTAGAAAAAATATTTTATTAATACCCACATAAATGAATTTAGAAAGGAAATCTCTTTTATTTTAGATAACAGAACGACATGGCATACTATTAGAGTTGAACGGTTCTAATAAATGAAATAAGGTGCCAGAAAAAGATTTTAGGACATGAAATTAATATTATTAACACGATAATATTTATATTGCTACCTATAAAAAGAGATTGCATTTGGCTGTTAAGTAAAGGAGAAATGAGGAAAAACAAATGAAATTTCCAGCGCACTAGAAATCGTTAAAACCGCAAAAAAAAACGTATTCATGGGAAGTATGTAACACAATTAATTTCGCTGCAAAATAGAAACATCCCTACTAAACAAATTGCCACTAGTAGCTTTCCTTTCGACCGAAGACTTTCTACCCAATCTTATATATGTTATAAATGTAGTATAAAATTTGTAACGCTATAGCATCTGCTCCTTCCCAGGAAGACAATTATCTGCGTCTGGAGAGCTGTAATCTACTGTGAAATACCCAATTTCATTGCGTGAAATGAAACAATACTGTAGAAAAGGGCCGATCCACGTGGTCAAGTCATCCTTCTTCACAAAAATGTGCGCCCAAAAACCGCAAAAATCGTAAAGGAGGGTCTGAATCATATCGAATGGATAATATATAATGCAGTGTGGACATATGGTATCCAGTTTTAGGGAACAGCTAGCAACTCAAACATTGACATTATTTCCAATCGAAGTGTCTGCGTACCCTGGTACAAGATTCCTGGTATGTGCCAAACGAAGTTATCCGCAATGACCTCGAAATAAATACAGTAAAAAGTGAAATCTCTATGTTTAGTGAGCGATACTAAAACAAGTTAGAAAACCACTCCAATACTCTAGCAATGAATTTATTACACAATAGTGAAATTCCCCATTGATTAAAAACTCATAATACCCTTTATGTCCCTTATAGATTGTATAATTAAAAGAACATTTTTAGTTATTTTTTTTGTTAAAATTAATATTTATTTATGTTATATTTTGGAATGTTTCCAATAGGAAACTATTCCGCTCATTGTTATATTTTCAAATTTATTTACTCGTTGCCAGCATTTGGCAGATTGTAAATAATAAATTTATCGATAAAAAAAAATCAGTTTGCTGACTATTTAATTAATTTTGAATTGAATTTAATTAGTTTTGTTGCTTTTTGTGGGATTGCTGGTACTTAAAAGAAAACGCCGTTTTCTAAATATTAATTGTAAGAATATTGTAAATTAAATTAAAATACATAAAAAAATCTTCAGAAACATATTAAATTAAAAAATAACAAATAAAATATAATGAAGTAACGCATTATTAGATACAGCTTATTGGATTAATAAATATAATGATGAATTCTTGAATAATTAACAAATATGTTTTTAATAACACAAATTGTTATTTAATATTTGATGAAATCGATCTAAGCGTGTTTATTTTTATTTATTAAAATTTATTGTTTAAAATTTTCATAATTATATAACAAAAATTATGCGACTGAAGATGTTAAAAGATAACACATTAAATTGTTTATCTTATATGGTGAGACTAAATTGCTTTGATAAAACTTTAATGGATCTGATGCAATTAGCGTTGAAGATGAATCTGATAAATTGAAGTCCCTGTTTATTCAAGGTATTGATAAAATAAATGCATTTAGGTGATGATGCGCGCATGTTTTTTTTCTATTGTTGAAATAAGATTTTTCTGATGCGATAACTGCTCCAAAATTTGATTGAGATTCTATTAAATTTACAATCGAGAAATACGTCTCTGTTTAACAACGCCCACACGCACACTAACATAGACAGAACACATACACTCACGAAGTCGTACATGCCCATAGATATATATACACGTCTATGCTTTTAGATTAATTAAATTGTAAATCATTTCTGATAATCGTTGTTTGAATTGGCGACTGATAATAGCCCGGGCCAAAGATACAACTCGAATATAAAAAGCAGACCATCCCAAACAGATTCAGTGCATTCAGCTTCCACGGAAACTACAAGCAACATCATCAACCATGGTTCTCACCGGCAAATACCAACACGTCAAGAATGAAAACCTCAAGGAATTCATCATGGCTTTCGGTAAGTTCCAGGTGTTCCACGAGTATTAGAAAGATCTTTTATTTACACTTTGCTAATCGCAGGAGGAGAACTCACCGACTTCGCCACCAAGTCCGACTCCATGACTTGCACCATGGAGGTCACCTGCGACGGAGACAACTTCACCATGTCCACCGTCTACCCAGACAACACCATCAACCTCAAGTTCACCTTGGGCGCTGAATTCGATGACCCCATGCCAAACGGCCAGATGTACAAGAGCGTTGCTTCCTCCGCTGGACCAGTACTCACCATCAAGACCCACAAGGATGGCGCTGAGGTCGGTTTCCGTACCTACGAATTCTCTGAAACCGAATGCTTCATGGTAAGTTCAACATAGCTCTACGTCTCGTTGTTCCTTCTCTAAAATGACTCTCGTTTCCTCTTTAGACCATGGGTGCCAAGTCCACTCCAATTGTCGCCAAGCGTTGGTTCAAGAGAATCTAAACCATTCATCACCAAATAATTTATCACTGTAAAGACTTAATATGACTTAATTACATTTTATTATTCGCAATTACTGACTTTATTTCGGCTTTGCTGATCAAACCCTATTTCCGGCATTGTTGCTTTCCTTGGTATTGAAATTTATAAGTTTTTTTGATAACAATCGTGACAATACAAATCGTTTGTGATTTCGACATTGAATATATTCCTAATGACATGTTCTTTATATGATCACGATTATATCTACTACAAACTACAAGTTTAGTTAGTAGACGTTATTAAACTGTACTTTTAAAATCTTTTTTATTAATATTAAAAATATCAACACATTAATTACGAATTTGGAATTATTTAGCAAATATTACTATTAAAACTTATAGTACTAATCTCTATTTTCAAATGATTTGATCAGGGTTCAGTATATTATCTATAACCTCAAAAAAATAACTAAAAATATCAGCTACAATAAGGAAAACAAAATTTCAGATGGTCAATTTTCATTTTTCATTGCTAATAATGATAATTCGTTTCAAGAAAGAAACGATTTCATTGTTCAAACACATGCATATAGCAAAAATTCGTTGTGTTAAGTGACTTTCTTTCAATTTATGCAGAACTCAATTATCGAGCTTCTTATCGAGTCCACAATATTTTAAGTAGATTTTCAATTTTTATGTGTATACATCTGTGCAATTTCTCGATCCACCAGAAAATTTGTCGACTTTGCATGAATAATCTTCAGTACGGATTTTTTTAAACCAATTCTAACAAATTCGTTCTGTTAAGCAATTAACATCATACAATTTATATATATATATTTATGAATCTCATCAGTATTTTTGAAAAAAGTAAAATATAAAATATAGATAATATCCCAAAATTATATTATATAGTGTTATTAGGGTAAAATTAATTATAATTGCATTTCACAGTTTAATGATCGAGCAAGTGAAATTCGTTTATTGCTACCTTATCCAACAAGTGATATTACACATTAAATTTCTATATAATAATACACTAAGTTATGTAGTGAGTAATAACATTTCAATGGAACTATGATTAATAAATTATGAAAATATCACTAATTATACAGAATTATATAAATTAAACGAAAACTGACAAATAGTAGTTTTATTTAAATTATTTATTAGTTTATTATTAAACATATGAAATTAATTATGAAAATGATCTGATTATTAACTTATTATATTTATGTTGAAGTATTTGAAGTATATTTTCATTCTAGTATTTTAAAAGAGGAAAAGTAAACTAAATATATCTAGTGAGTAATCTAATTTCAATTGAATTGTGATCAATTGGGAAATTGGACGGAAAAACGTAGGTCGATGACCAGCTGCATTTTCTTTAATTTTATCGAATTGTTTATTTTAAGTAATAATTTTCATTTTGTTATTTATTTATATTTAGAGTTGTTTTTCTTTTGAAGGTGTTTATTTCGATTCATTAAATAAATTTTAACGTATTTTTTAACGTATAATTAATATAAGTTTTATTGATGTATACATAAAAAATAAAGTTCGGGATTTCAACGTTAAAAAGCAATCACATCTCAATTCTACATTTTATCTGTCGAAGACTACCACTTAATGATCCAATACATAATCTAAGTTCTAATTAATTACTGTATAAAGACACAAATATCACAATTTTACCATATTCTCAAAGTTTTGCTCCAAACCTTCCAATTGGTTTGTATTAAGATTACTTTGTCGAAAAAAAATAAATTAAATATAAAATTTAACACTTTTTATCATACATTTTAACGAATATGTATTATTAAAAATATAGAATTATTGCATAGTATTCAAAAGAAATAAAGTATACTAAATTATCTAGTAGCAATGCAATTTCAATTCAGCCGTGATTAATAAATTTTGTAAAAATATAAAATATAACTATATTTCATAAAATAAACGATATAATCAAAAGTTTCTAGAAGAAATATCAAAATTATATACAGAAATAAACAGTGAGTTCGATATTTATTAATTACCTAAATTTATCTGAAAATTAAAAAAAAAACAAATATTATTAATTTCGATGCAGTAAATATATAATTAATTTACATATTGTATATTACAAATAAAGATAAAGAGAACTAAGAGATAAAGTAAACTAAGCTAGCTAATGAGTAATTTAATTTCAATTGATCTAAAATTATCTATAAAAAGAAAAGTCAGTAAAAAATATCTAAATTAATTATAAAAGTAAACACTGAGTTCCAAATTTGAGCGAATATACATTCTGCATTTAATTAATAAAAAAAATATATGTGAAAATAGAATGTGATGTGACATTTTCCAAAAATAATGATTATTAATGAAGTAAAACTTAAGATCAGTTAATTATTATAAATTTAAAAAAATATCCAAATTTATACAGAAAAATAATACTCAGTTATACATTTTAACAATTCTGCATTAGGAACATTATATGTGAAAATAGAATTTGATATAATATTTTACAAAAACAACGATTATTCATTTCGATGAAGTAAAAGTCTAGTTAATTTTATATTGCAGTAGCGAAAAATCTATCAATTAATTAGGTATTATAACGAACAGCTACTATTTCCGTACTGATGTTACCAGCAATGTCTTGATTATGGCACCGGAGGGCTTATTTATGCTATAGCAATGTGCCATGAAGTTATATATGATTGTGAGGTATACCGTGACGTGAAGAAGGTTGGGAAGTACTGATCAAAGTGAATAGGATTATTGAAATTCCGTTTTTAACATGTTTTTTAACTATGCAGTATTACTTAACAGACACAAACTAAATGAGTGTTCTTCCGTCTGAGATTAACTCTAATTTAACATTTAAAATACTATTGCAAAGGTGATTACTAGGTAGTGGCTCAGTTTCTGAAGTAGGGCTTCATTTCTAATTATGTTAATAGGGCATTCACACGTTAGTTGCAGCTCTATTGAATCTCAATGGTTTTTGTTTACTCGCCAGTCTGTCTTAGATAAGAGTATAATTATGTGTCAATTAGATGTCATTGCTTTATTTCAATTAGTTGGTATTTGGTTATAAGTCCGTCTGACCTTATTTGGGGTTAGATGTACACTTCTTAACATGGTTGGGCACTATCATTAATTAAATATTAAAGTCTATATTATAACAGAATTCAATTATATCTTTTTACAGAAAAAAGTTGTTGTGGTTTATTAAATAGTAATTTTATTTAGTTTTTTGTTTTTATTCATAATATTATTTTAATATTACGGAAAAGTTTCTTATTACATTATTTTGTAAAAGTTCTTTTTTTTTACAATATAATAGAAATACAAATTTATTCTAGTGCCTTTCATAAAAAATTAAATTATTGCATGATATGCACGAATTAGGAACGCACAGACTTCAATTACACTGAAAAGTATAGAAGTGAGATTTAATATGAATAGAAATAGATTTTATAACATTCGGTTTATTCTAAACTTATTCTAATCTTATACTCACTCATGTGTGAACCTCACAATAATAATATACAATTAGATTATATGTGTAATTATTTAAATAAACAACATGCTTTGAAGTCGCGATGATCGAAACACACCCATCTTGTCTTATCATAAGTTATCAGTTATTATGCAGTCTTAATACATGTAATCATTATCTCATGATTCCTCTTAATTAGCATTAGATCAAATAAGAAGCATTTTTCAAATGGATATTTTTAGTTTTCATAAATAAACTAATAACTATATTTAGCTGATAGTGCAGTAAGTTATTTTAATTTATTCATATTTCTATAAAATATATTATGTAAATAATATTTGTTTTTAAATGTTTCTTAATGTTATAATTTTTGAAGTACGTTTTCTTTTTAATAATATTATTCTAATTGTAATAACTCTACGAAAATTGAGTGCATGTTAATGGAAAATTTTGAG
The DNA here is from genome assembly GCF_001412225.1 of Nicrophorus vespilloides. Taxonomy (NCBI): domain Eukaryota; kingdom Metazoa; phylum Arthropoda; class Insecta; order Coleoptera; family Silphidae; genus Nicrophorus; species Nicrophorus vespilloides. Next base: position 165,513 of record NW_017099654.1, read on the forward strand.
AATACCTTCAATAAAATATGCTGCATTCATTATCGAAGTGCGTTTTCGGTAATCTATATAAGTCGGGTAGATAACGTTAGTGTATTCCTACTGGGGAGAACTACTATATAAGAAGGAGTGCGATGGTCGCAAAACAGTGTCTAAATTCGCACGACGACCATCAAAAATATCTTCCACCATGGTCCAAATCGCCGGAGTCTACCAACATCAGAAGAATGAAAACCTGAAGGAATTCGTCATGGCCATTGGTGAGTAATTTAATTTGTATTTGTTTGGTGCTGTATATATCATTTTTTTAAATATTTTTTTAGGCGAGAATGCCGAGTTCGCCACCAAGGCCGACGCCGCCACCTCCTCCATGGAGTTCGTCGTCAGCGGTGACAACTACACCGTCAAGAACGTCTACCCAGACAAGACCGTCACCTTCAGCTTCACTTTGGGAGCGGAATTCGACGATCCAATGCCAACTGGTATAAGTTTCAAGGTAAACAAATTTTATCAAATTTACAAATTATCAACTACATTTTAAACTTTTTGCAGAGCGTTGCCACTTTGAACGGTAACACCATCGCCGTCAAGACCTTCCTCAATGGCGCTCAAATCGGTTACCGTAACTACGACTTCTCCGACTCCGGTTGCGTTATCGTAAGTCAAAAAAACTTCTCACTGAAATGAAACTGCGTTACGTAACTTCTTCATATTTTAATTTTAGACCATGGGAGCCACAGCCACCACACACGTTGCCAAGCGCATCTACAGCAGGCAATAAAATGTTGCAAATCTCTCTCGTTATAACTTTTTAACAATTATACAAATATATTTCATTAAAACAATGAACAAATTCATTTAAAACCTTTTGCTTTTTTGTTAATTATAATCCTTTAATGATAAGATTAATGTATGACCAACAAAATTAGAAAAAGTTTGCAGAACATTGCAGTTTTTTAATATTTTTAGGCCGTTCATATGTTTTTAAAAGAAATATTCACTACAAAATACAGTAAACAACGTCAGAATTATATAGAGTTTTTTTTTTCTAATAGAGTTTCTTTCCCATTTAATATTTTTCATACTGCAAAAATAATAACAAATATGTGTTTAACTCTTTGAGGGGCCAGAAATTTCTAAATTGCTAGACAAATTTTTAGACAACTGAATCAACATAGGCCTATCAAAATACATTTCTTCACTTACCAACCAAATTACATGGTAATTCCTATTTCTTGTACATTTTATAGAAAGTTGTAATAATTCCCATCTAGGCATGTTTAAAAGGTGTGACAATGCGTGTTCCACCGCCCTCAAAGAGTTAAATATATTCTTCTTGTCCGCGTTGAAAATGATCTTTAGTATTTAAGTTTTAAAATTTTGAGCATGTCTATTTGTAAAAATTCACTTAATATTAGCTAAAGTCCTCGATTAGTACGGTTTGAAGCAGTTCTGAATATTAGCGGAACCGATTTGCTATATTTAGATAAAGGATGTACTGCATTAATAATTAATTAATTCCGGTTACAAAAATGTAAATATAAAAGAAACTATTTGATAACGCATTGAAAACCTGCATGTAAACATGAAGCTTATCTGATAATATTATTTATAGTTTTATGAGTACGATTTGTTGAAGTAATTGTATACATTTCCCGGTAAATGTGTACATTTATCGATCTTGTACGGTAAACATTTTCAGAAATATGTATTTATACCTTCTAATGTTCTTTTTTATATATAATTTTGTTATATTGATAACTAATAAGTCTGAGTTTATTAATAAATTTGAAATTATATTACACTTAATATATTTTGATTTAATGTTAAAGAGAACTATTACTAATATATATTTTTATTTGTATTTTATAGTAATTTTTATTTATACTAAAACTATATATAAGATCAAATTCTTATTATAATATATTAATTACACGTTATATCGAAAAAAATGAATGTAACAAATTAATAATATACAACGCTGTGTTGACTATACAATGATCACTAATATATAATAGCAGTTTTTAAAATATTTTTTTTGCAAAAAAAGTTCATATAAATCCAATAAGTGACATTATTACACAAAAACCTACATGCACATACACAAGAAAATAAAACCGTAAAACGACGATTGCCTGTTCTGCGTAAAATGCACTTGAATGGTTTCGATTCGCTTCAATGGTTTCTAATCCTGAATATTCAGTGGCACATGTATTTCAAACTGAATCTACCCATAAAAGCGAAACTAGCGGCTATACTATAATACTTTAAAAAAATATACGCTTTTTACGTACGTCGTTTTGACTCTTTTCTCAGAAAATGAAACATTGTCGTTTTACTACAAATATAATTTTCTATGTATTAAATTTAATTTATAGTATCGATTTTATTCATAATTTAGCACAAATAAAAAAATATTTGTCAAATGAGTAATTAACAAAATTTGTGCGCTTTAAAATTATAGAACTATAGAAATAACTGGACAAATTATTCACTCAGCTGACGACCGATTTGACCAAAGATTCAGGTTTCATCTATTGTTGCACACCGCATGAAAAAATCCTTTTATTGAACAGCTTCTAACGGCGCTCGGAATCATCTGCTCGTTGGTTTTGGTCAACTGTGAGCTCACGGACAGAGCTTTCTCAAGATCAAATGTTCATGCAAAATGGTGAATACACTGCCTTCTGATATCTTCAAGGTGTCAGCTATAATACGCAACTTGAATTTACGATCGGCCAACCCCATTTTCTGGACTTTTTTTTATGTTGTCTGAAATAATTTGGGCGACTAGAGAGTTTCATTTTTTTTTTTATTTTGTACATAGCACATGTTACATTTATATATATAATAGGCAAGTAATTTTAGATAAAACATGGATTGATATTTTCAATTAAATGAGTGAAAATGGGATCGTCAGACTCCGATCGTTCAGAATTTTTATTTTGTTTAGATAATGAAAGGGTCTGATAATTTTGCAATTGGATTCACTGGGCAAATTTTCCTTGTAGTGATTTGATTAATTCCATGATGTTGGGGAATGAAATGTGCTCATAGAGTTGAGTCGACGGATATCTGTAGTGAAGCTTTAGGATTTTTCTGATTACTTTCGAATTGATGTAGTCTTTTTGATAGATGTGGTGGAATGAGGGTGAGAATTGCGATGGAATAAGTGATGACATATATAGTTTGTAAATGTGGAATAGAGTTTTGGTAGAACATCCTTCCAGTTTGGATCTAAAATTGGCTATTAAGTAGAATCGACGATTTACAATTTTGAGTATGTTTTTGATAAGTGAAGTTAGATTTAGATTACGGTGAAGCAAGATACGAAATCTCGGAATTTTCTGTTGCAGCGGGTATGTCGGAAACCAATTAGTTGTGTTTTGGTGGGGTTTGACTTGATTCTCCATCTTCTCATCCAAGACTCCAGTTACCGGCAGGACTCTCGTAGAGATTCTATTACATTGGCAGGGTTGATCAAATGGCCATGTAATCAGCACTGTTGAAGGTTAGTGGAGTCATCCTCAGGGGTAGGTATGTCGGCACAGTATATGTTGAAGAGAATATGAGAAATGATTGCGCCATATGGGACATCAGCATCGATGTTCACTGCTGACTGCATCCGTTCTTTCCTTCAGGTAGCTCTATAGTAGATATATTAGATATTGGGAGAAGCTGTTTCTCTCCATCTTCAGCAGCAGGCCTTTGTGTCAGACAGTATCGACATGTTTATCAGTGCATGTTGGGTTGAGGTGCGTTTTATAAAGCCATATGGATGTTCCGGTATAATTTGATGTTCTGCACAATGATAGAGTGATTCTATGGATCAGATTTTCGAGGATTATTCCCAACACAGGGAGTAGAGAGATGGGTCAATATGACTCAGGTGAGGTAAGATCTTTTCCTGGTTTCGGGATCATAAGGATGTTGGCATGCTTCCAGTCTCCAGGAAAGTATCCAATCTGCAGGCGTTGTAAATGAAGTGCAGGGTCTGAGAGTTTTCTCACTATCTGTAGCATCGCCTATCCTCTTTATTCGAAGTCGCCAACTAGGTTCTAGGTGACGATGATGTCGTCAATAATAGACTTTCCCATGGTGGAGATATATATGGGATTTGGGCAGCGAATCCGGATCAGAGGACATTCGTCAATTAGTTTGACAAGGATTTTGCCTTTTGGATTAGTTCTCGTTTCTTCGAGGTCAACGTGACGAGCATTCAGATCTTCGAGGATGACAACTGGAGAGTTATTGGCAGCATACCTGAAGAAGTAGACATGAAGTAGATCTTTGTATACACAAAATGGCAGCAGCGCCTTTTTGTTTCGCCATCCGTTGACATTAATTGTGGCGATGTTTATTTTTGCCAAGGTAAAGTTGTTTGTGGCAGCGGGGGACCAGGATATGCATCCAGTACGATATGGATGTACTGGCCGCTGCTGGAGATGTGCATCCTCCTGCCCGTCGAGTGGAAGATGGCCTCCGGGATGGTCCTATAGAGGTGCTCTCGTGCTTGCGAGAAGCCGTTGTGGAGGGCGCTGACTAATCCGCTGATCCATTCCACTATGGAGTCGACTGGACGACTGTGAGTGTAGGAGGGGCTGCAAATTCCTGTGCTGAAACAGAGGGCTGGATGATTTCCAGCGCACTTCGTCTCTGCTTCCGACTTGGCAACAGAAGTTGGTTGGGTGAGTGCGGGAGCACAGGCCACAAAATTGTCTCTTCAAGCATCTCACATCCTGGCTGTGGAAAAGCAGGCACCTCTTGCACTGCAGGGACTTCGACACGGAGGACCTCGACATAGACCCGCAGTTCGTCGAGGAGCAAGGTGTATCTATGCATGACCGGGGCATTACATCTTCGGAGACTTCAGGGAAGAAGTGTATTCCCCGGACGTAACTTTCAAACCAGCAATCTAATTTGAGTGGTTTGAGATTATTGCAGAAGTGAATCCGTGAATATTTTAAGATTTCTCCTAGTAGAGTGCCATATTACCAAATTGCTTCTATGTATGTAAAAAAGAAAACCTACCAATTTCACCTAACATAACATCTTTCCGGAGCTAGGGCAAGTTTTAAGGAACACAGTAACACAGATCACAAAAGTTTTTGAATCAATGGCGACAGAAATAGTTATCGCCATTCCCAAAAGTAAGCAAAATCTCAATCACTCAAATCTCTGAATTGCTTGTATGACATAATCTGGTGAATTTGATTTGGGCGACCAGAGCGTTCAGAATCATTTATGTCTAATCGACCGCGTTTAAAATCAGCAAATGATTTCTTTACCATTTGACTTGACGGAGAAGAGTCCGCATAACACTTATCAAGCCATTGCTTTGCTAGAACCATATTTTTTTCTCATCAAAAAGCATCAACACACTAAATTTAGATTTTTCAATTATTTTGAAAATTACAAAAGTAGTGTCACTAAAACCATTGTAACTTGTGAACTAAACGTCAGATTGCCATGGAATTTCGACAGGCGTTGTCTGAAGGTTGATACTTCCTATAAATAATATAGATTTCTATCGTAGTTTTGCTAACTATTTTATTAAATTAATATTGAATATTTTGAGATTTTAAAAATTGTACTATTTTAAAATTGTATTATAAAATATTGTATATTAAGTTTACCTATTGTGTATATTATGTATTTATGCTTTTTGATGTAAATATTATAAAATTGTTGAAATTGAGCTTCAAAATACTTTTATTTCATTTGTATGTTACATGTTTATCAGTGGATCAGCTGAAAATATTGACAATCTATTTTCGGATGAAGGTTTGTGAATATTGATACCATCTTTTTTTATATACATTCACACCAACAATACATGACATCGAACTATATTTGTTTATGCAACAACGCTTGTCCATATGATTGACATTCACGCAAAATAGGATTCAAGGCGAATTCATCCAACAATAATCTAAAATGTTAACAAAAGTATGCAAATATTTTCAAATATTTTTGAATGCATAAAAACTTTTTTATTATTAATTTATCGATTGTATATACAGTCATACCTCGATTAACAAATGCGTTCCAAGAAATTACTTCGTTAAGCGGGACTCCGAAAAGCTTTTTTCGGACAAATAAAAGTTCTATTTAAATAAACAGTCAACTTACATAGAAGGTGAAATCGCATTTCAACTTATTAACGCCCAAAATAAAAATATTTTTTATTGTTATTTCTTGCGACATACTGAACAAAGTAAAGAATTGTAAAGATAAATCCGTATACATTATGCGATTTAGCAAGGTCGATCAAAACAAATTCTCAAAAAAACATTACAGAGTTGTAGTCGGTAATGCCATGGGATGTACAATATATAAGTAAACAAAATACTCCACAATTTCATCAACGTTCACCACGTTTTGTAGGCCTTATTTAATAGAAAGTCTGGACGACGTATATTTGCTTCGATTTTACCTGGCACATCTTGTGAAAGAGTTTTCTCACTCAAAAAAGAAGTATCAGTCTATCGTATTCCACATCATCGTTTTCAGCGGTCATTATCGATTAAGTTTTGTATAATTTGTTTGGTTTGTGACGGGTTAGGACTCCGGTAGGTTAAATATTTGTGTGCTCCAAGAGGACGGTGTTGGTGCTCTAAAGCAGTGGTCCGCAGACTGGTACCGGTCCGCAGATCAAATGGACTTTCCATGAACAAGAGGTTATTTATGTTTTTATTATATACTGAATCCATTTTTTTTTGTTGCAATTTTCGCATTATTAAGTTTCGTTTTTATAAAAGGCCCAATGTAAATACTATTTGATATTTAGAATATTATTTTAAAAAAAAGTCCTTGTAGTGGTCCGCGGGATTAAAAATTTTGAGTTTAGTTGTCCGCGAGATACAATATTTGGAGTTCCGTGAGGTCAAAAAGGTTGGGGACCGTTGCTCTAGAGGAGCCAAGGCCAACCGTCGGAGAAGAAGTTTGTTGCTCTGAGGAGAGCAGAAAGTTTTAGTTCTTCCTCTCAAAAAATGGAAGCAGCGCCCAGAACCTTCCCACGTCAGGGATTCACGCCCAGTCGGGCGTAGAAGATTTTGTTAAATTGCTTTAGTGCACGACCTCACCTGTCGTGTTACAAGATATTTATTAATTGATTTTTTCAAAGCAAAACTATGATTTCTTTTTGATTTTTAATAATTTGGATACAATCTTAATAATATTTTTCCAAACTTAATGATCTCACTTTTTGAAGCTAGTCAAAGAAATAGCTAGTTCTGTAGATTTTGTAAATTAACTAATAGCATTATTTAAACATTAGAACAGTTTTCATTTTGTTTTCAATTCACGTAACAGACACAATTTTATAATAAAAACGACAAAAACATTGTAACATGGTAAAATAGACAACGCTGCAAGTGCGCTCTACGTTGCAACTATGTTTCCAAAATTCGAGGAGACCGCAGCGAACCGCGAAAGAAGACGGCTGAGGTCTCCAGTTAAGAAGATATTGATATATATTCATAAGCTCCAAGATGACGGTGTTGGTACTCTAGACGAGCTAAGGCCCACCGTCGGAGAAGAAGTGTGCTGATCTGAGGAAGCAGTTGTAAGAGTTCTTCCTCTGAGGAAAAGCAAGTGGCGCCCTGAACCTTCCCACGTCACGGACTCACGTCCAAGCCAGCAGAAGATTTGTATAATCTTGTTTTTTTTTGTACACGAGCGCTATCGTGTTACATAATTATTAAGGTGAGATGTTCTTGTTCACAATCTGTATTACATCATTGCCTGATTTTATAACTTTATAGATCACTACCGCCTTCTAGTTTTTAAATAATTAATTACTTTAATAATAATAGTAGAATCAAAACACAAAATCAAGTTTCCAACAGGTGCGTGGATTTTCTTTACTCTTTAATTTATTAATTGCGTATATGGAGTAATTACATCTAACATTGATTGCTCAACAATGACACTTTTACCTAAATAAGGATCATGTTCACAAAATAAATAATAAAACATTGTTATGTTTATCTTCTAAATACCAATAATATCAAAAGAATATAATTGTTTGAACATTTCCTCGATTATCAGATTAAGTATTTAGGTATGTAGACTTGAATAAACAACATAAATATGATTTACTAATAACGTAGCTAGAAATATTTTCAATTGTATGGACCGGACGACATCGACGATATCAAATCAACAAAAAAAAGCAGCAGCAGTATTTGTAACTGATGGATGTCAGTTCGAAAGCTCGCAGCGTTATTTATAAATTCGATAATGGAAGCGAACAATGATTGGAATAATATGCGCTCAAAATAATATCGTGTTTATATTTATAATTTTAATTATTAATTAAAGTCTGCACTCTGAACAAGAGTCAAATTCGGATGGGAGGGAGATCCATTGTGATCGTGGAACAATTCGATTCGTTTCGGGATTTCGGGCCTGGCGCGTTTTGTTTTCACCGGAATCAGCGGATCCATAGATGATAAAATAAATGGAACATGTGTAATACCTACTAGCAGTCGTACACATACATGCATAACATATATACATACACACAAACATACAGATGTACGACCCCATGCATACCGGCATATACGATTTTAAAATCGGAGTAGTGTCTGTGCGATGGGTGTGAGGAATCGCCGGTCGTCCATTACACGTTTGGGCCAATATATTTAATAATGGAAAAGCGCCATCGCGTGAAAATTTAATTGAATTCATACTACGTACTCGCTCCCTGCATGTACACGCTTCTCCGTGCTACGCTTTTTTTGCTGTTGTTGTTGCATGCATGCGTGTGTGTGTGGGTGATATGTGTATATGAGATGTTAGAGAGGGGTTCAGGATTAATCACTCTCCATTTACGGGGCACAGTTTTCTGTAGAGCCAATTTATGATACGCAATTAAGCGAAGTTAACTAACTCCAAAATTGCAGCGATCAACAATTCACAAGGAAAATTGAACATAGAATTATGCTCGCCAGATACTAAAAAAATATATAAATTGACATAATAGACGGTGAACTATCAAAATATTGCACAAATATGTGACGTGTGTTACTGGTAAATTCGTTACTTGCTAGGAAAATTGCAGAATATATCAAAAACAACAAAATTTTCATACACTCCTTTTTCGTAGAATAAAATAAATTTATTCCTATTTTAATAAAAGTTATTACGCGAAAAAATCGATCTTTCCATTCTTTTTAATGATTTCTGTTAATGTTAAAATTATATAGTTTTGGCATTTATTAGCTGTGAAAATTAGCGAATTAAGTATATTTTTTGTGAGATTTGTTTACATGGGTTTAACATGAAGAACAAGAGCGTTCATTTTCGTCGTATTTTGCTTTATTATTCCCGAAAAGGAAATAATGCTACACAAGCTGTCAAAAAGTAAAGCGATATGTATGGTGACTGATTTGATAAATTTCTTTTTGGTGATTTTTTACTCAAAGATGAACTGCGATCTGGTGGTCAAATGAAATTGGTGATGATCAATCAAAACCATATTTGATTTGAATCATCATATTCCTCTTCGAGAGATTGCAAAAAGGTTAAATGTCAGATGCCAGATTAAACTCTGCAATTCAAGAAAAACAGACTTGGTGAATCGTAAAGGTGTCACTTCGTTTTGAAAGAAATAGAGAGCGATAACTTTTTCAGCCTAACATTTGGGAATGCAACTGATGCTAATAATAATAATTTCCTAGGATTCTCAGTACGACCAAAATCTGAAAAACCATTATTTTTAGCTAGAAGATACTCTGACATAAAAATGTCCTTTCTCTCGAATAGAAAACCACAATAAAAGGCTAGTCTCTATACGTATACATTTTAATATTTACGGAATTGACTGTAACTTGAAAATATAGAATACAAAAGATCAAAAATGAACAATTTATGAATAATTGAAAATTCATTGTTAATTATGTGACTACTCATATTTTAGTGTTATTTTGGTGCTGCTTTTTTTTCTTGATACTTATGGTGTAATACAAAACAAGAAAAGGATACTTTTACGATAAGGAATATAGAAAGCTTGGTTTTGGAAATGAAGAACAAAGATTTTGTTAATAAGATATTGGACTTTTTTAAGAGAATACATGACCAGATGAAACTTCAAAAAAGTCAAATGAAAACGACGACTCTAATGAGAACTAGCTACTACAGGCGTTAATTGGTTGTTAATTAGGGTTTGAAAACCTGTATTTTCAAAAAATGTATACAATGTTTACGGTTATTTAAAACATTTACAATTTAATATTACTTTTATGCACATTAATAGTAGTCTGCAATTTCTTAATCAATACATTCACAACAATCTTCATGCGCTGTTTACTGAAAAATAAAAATAAATATTATATTTGAAAATTTGCAAATAAAGTAATACTTACATTGGTTTATTGATTCCGAAATCAATTTTATCAACTTACTCATTTTCAATTTGTAATGCAATATTTAAAAAAAAAAGGAGTGGGGATAAGGAGCAGGGAAATTCAAAGTATAAGGTTAATTTGTTTTTCTGCTATAAAATTGTCTATGTTTTAGTTGAAGGGTCGGATCCTTTCTAAGAATTATACCGGTATATTTAAAAATAATTTCTGGCACAATAAAAGTGACTTTATTGCAGTCAATTAAAATATTTCCTCAAATAATATTTTTGATGGTAGCACTTAATAATACATTACAATTTCTTGAAATTATGTTTAAAGTTCAGACAAAGAATTCCTTATATTAACAAATATAATGTTAAAAATAATATTAAATTATTATTAATTAATAGACAGTGCAATGGTTTAGTTGCTTCAAACATTCGTTTAACTACATTTTATATTCCAAACTTTGAATTAGTTAAACATTTTTTGCTCGATGAGCATCGACACACTAAAAAAGAATTCTATAGAAATTCTTAATAGTATGAAGTTTCTTGTACAGTTTTTTGAGAAGGAAACAAAGAGACGACATAAAGATTACAACCATCGCCAAGAAAAAGAGATAGCTGCGAGAGATTATGCGAAGCTGCAGGGAAGAAACGGCACTGTATGTTCTTTTGTCCACAATCGAAGAGAACAGTGGTGCAAAACTGTTAATTCAAAAGAAAGAAGTTATTGGCATAAGGTTTTTAAGTCTCTGGAATGTATTCGAGACATGTATAAAATTCTGATTATATATATTCGGGATACTGATGATATATGTGTGTGTAAAAAAAATAAGTTTCGAAGGCAGTTCATTCTGATAGAAGATTTATCGGGCGACGTGTCTTCATCGGTACACGACAATCTAAAAAAAATACAAACCCGTATGGACATAAATAATTTCCTAACGATAATTATGAAAAATAGTGACATTTTAAAAATGACCAAATTGAAAATGAAAAAGTTGATCAAATTGTTTTTGGAATCAATAAATCAATGTAAGTATTACTTTTTTTTAGGAATTTTTCAAATTTCATACTTATACTTATTATTATTTTTCAGTAAACAGCGCATGTGAATCTAAGAAATTAGGAAATTGAAGACTGCTATTAATCATCTGACATTGATATCTAGCCTTATGAATGTGGTAAAAGTAAGTTAAAAAAGGACACTATAATAATAATAATTAATGAAGTTAAGATCCAGCAACCCCACTTCACATATACGATATTTTTTTTATGCACTTGGACACATTAATAATCAATAATTAAAATCGGTTTGGTAAATCTTGTGGTTTAAATCTCTTCAATCTTCGACGATGCTCTGCAGTATGCATCAGCTCCGTAGCCAGTTGGTTTGGGTGATTCTCTAGCCGATTATGGTGTCTTGTGCTAGCCTTAGCTATTTATTCCTTGACAAAACTGATGTTAGCTTGCTTATAGATGTCATCGTTTGTGAAGAACCATGGGGCATTGGTGATTTTCCTCAGCGTTTTCGACTGGAATCTCTGTATTATATCGATACTGGTGTTTACGCCCTTTGGTAGTAATTAATCTTGAGGCCCAATTTGTGTGTTTTGCATTATAGTCACCCACAGCAATGAAGCGATTGCCTAAGGTTTCGAAGAATTCCACAAAATGGACCATCTTATTTTTGTGTTTCGGAGGACAGTACACACTTGATAGGTAAATGGGCCTCTCCAGTCCTCAACTACAACGCTCGTTGCTTGAAGGTGCTCTCTCCGAAACTTTGGTAGTTCATAGTGCTTAATTGTGTTCTTGATGATCAGAGCAGTACCCGCATGTGCTGTGCCGTCAGGATGGTTTGTCTCGTAGATGGTATACCCTGGGATGTTAATGTAGCTTTGGACAGTGAATCGGGTCTCTGAGACCAGCATCACGTTCAACTTCAGGGACTTTATAAAATGTATTACCTCCTGGGTGTGCTTGACCAACCCGTTTGCATTCCAGGCTACGATTTTAAATTCCTGGTAGTTCATTTCAACTTCCTGACAAGTTCAGTGATGAGAGCGAACATAGTGTCCATCCGTCCCATGAGTTGAAACATCATATCATATAGCTTCTCTGATTGGTTGGATGCGGATGGCTGTACATCATGTACGGGTATCGCTTCGACTTGGTTTTTCGCTGCTTGGCCATAAGATTTCCGTGGTGTCGTTGGGTTAGCGGGTGTAGTTGCTGGAGTTAACGGAATTTGTTGTTGTTTGGGTCTAGGTGAGGGAAATGTCTGCTCCTTGATGTTAATGTTTATTAATGTATATAAAAAATAATTTTAAATTGTTAATGTTTTAAATAAGTTTTACACTCAACAATAAATAATATAATGTTTAGTTGTATAGTTCTTTTTTACAATTACCTCAAGTATAGATGAAGGTTTTTTTTAACTACCTTGATGAAAAGTATAAAACTTATAAAGCTTAAGTTTGAATTTTAAAGACGCTACGTTCTTTACTATTTGTTTGACGACCACCAGTAGTGAACTGTGTCAGTGAATTTGTAAACATTGACAAACATCGTTATGTGATTCAATACTTTCATTTGAAAAGTGTCAGTCCAACCAATATCAAAGTGGAGCTAGATTCTACTCTGGGGAAGTTTGCACTCTCGTTTACAATAATGAAGCATTAGGTGGCAGAGTTTAAATGCGGTCACACGAGCTGCCAAGATGAACATCATCAAATGAAGTAATCACGCCAGAAATGGTGATGAAAATGCACAAAATTGTATTTGATGTACTTACATATTGACTGAAAATTTGCTCACAATCAAGACAATGTACCAGTTTCTACATCCGTTGTGTAATGCAGTTTTTTTTTTGCTACCTAACTTACGCTATTAGACCCTAGGATTAATTAAGTTTTCCAAACTTTAAAAACTCGTTGGTAATATATAATCAACAATGAAGAGGTGGAGTTTGTTGTTGCTAATTATATTAAGGAGCTCCACGGATGACAACGCTAAGAAAGACACATCATTTATTACTAAGACAAAAATTATCGACAATTGGTTGGAAAGTTATGTCACATTCGCCATATAGCACCATGGAATTACCATTTTCTTGCAGAGTCTTATATAATTAACGTTAAAACCTTCAATGATCATAACACTGAAATTTAGGTGTAATTGACGGAAAGATAGCAAAAGGTCATTGATAAAAATAAAGTTTTAACATTATATAAAAAAAAAATCATGTACCGTTTGTATAAGAAAATTGACAATTGCTTTGTTGTCAACCCAATATATTTTAAATTTATTTGTTTTCAAAAATAAGAATGAAGGTAAACAAATACCTTTATACATTTTATTATGAAAATAAATCAAATAAATCATGTCAGTCCTCACGTTCGTGCGTCAGAACCCATATGAAACCAAAAACTAAATATATAACGTAAACAGGCTTATATCTTGGTTAGTAAAATATAGAGGAAAATAGTTCACTTTTACTATAATCTCATAATGATTGACAATAGACACGAAAATCCTAGAAAAATATAGAAACTTACCATTACACGTTTTATGTTCTAACAGTAATATCAACTATAGTTACTTTTTTTTTTAATTTGAATTAATTGTTTGTTGTTTCATTTACATTATACAATTCAAATTTCAAATAATCCCCAAGTTCAGTGCCCGTTACCATAACAGATTGGAAAACCATCGCAACAGTATCCCTCCTAGACAATAGTAACACCCCCCACAGACTAAAGCGACACAACACCCTCGACCTCCTCTTTAGAAACTAAAAGTTCCTTTTATTCGTGAATTATTGTGAATCTATTTTTTTTTGATGTCGTCAGAATTAATTTTTATTTGAGTTGTTTTATCACACTAAATTATAGTTAAATTATAAATGAGTTTGTTGGAAGGTTTCCGATGGGAAATCGTTTCGCTCCACGCTTATTTTGTTTTGTTAGTTTCTTTGTTTTGTCTTATGGCCGAAAATATTCCACGGTTGGCAGGTTGTGAATAAGCATTAAAAGATAAAAAAAATATCAAATAAATCGATACAAAACAATATAATTTTAATTTTACTTAAAAAAAAAACATAAGTCTGATTTTTTAACACAAACACAAAAATACGTATTACAATAAATAACTTTCTTGAATTTGAAGTATTGAGTAAAAGAAACACATAGATTTCGAGAGGCAATTCATAATAAAACTTATTTTTAGTTAATAGTAGATTCCATTATGCCGAGATTATTTGATTAATTCTTAATGAAAAAATATTATTTTATTAACTATGCGCCTAAAATTTGGTTTAATAACAGCAACCTTTTAGAAAGTCCACTCTTTAATATAAATATTAAAAGAAGGGCTCAACCGGGATTTGAACCCGGGACCTCTCGCACCCAAAGCGAGAATCATACCCCTAGACCATTGAGCCTGTGATGATATCATCGTCAAATTTTGAACCCCCCCGGACCCCACTCCCCTTTCATGAAAAAGACGAAACAAGAATCATATCACATGCTATTTAAGTAAAATTGATAATTAAACTCTCATACAACATTTTAATATATATTTACCACTTCAGTCTGAGAAGTAAATAGTTAGAATAGTGATATGCAAATTCGCATGTATCTCTGAATCTCATATTTAACTTTCTAATCCTTAATTCAATTAAATAGGTCATGATGATTGGAGTTAGATGCAATGCTAAGCAATAGTTTTCCTTAAACACTTTGATTGCAATCAGTAGTATTAAGAGTAGAACATAAATTGAATTAGTGTGAATTTCCTTTTTATTAATATTAATAATTGTAAACATACTTTATTTCATATATGTTCACTAGTATTTTCATCCAGAATTTTCTTATTAATAAATAGTTGGTACACTATGTTTGTAAAATATTTATTATTGATAACTCTGCTATGTAAATTTACATAGTAGGATGACCAAATCAATAAACTATAAAGCGTAGCTCTTGGAAATTAAATATAAGAAATTCACGATTGAGCAACATGTGAAAATAATCGAATTTTATCTATAAAATCAATTTGTACTAACGCAAAATATCCGATTTTAGGGAACGGAAAACCCTAGAATAATATGCGCTGCAACCCGTAAGAGTTTGGTGTAGTATAAATACGGGAGTTCTTGGTCCTCACTATTTTGAAGATGAGGCAGGCAACGCACTATACGTTACCAGATAAAGATATCGAGAAATAATGAAGAATTTTGAACCTATTCGAGGAGGACAGAATAAATATAGTGGCAACAAGGTACTGATCACACTAGGATAACGATTTAATAGTGTACTTTATTTTATCTATATAAAAAATTACATAAGTTAAAATGGATTATCATTATTTGTGTGTGTTCCTTTTTCGGCCTTAGGTTCGGTCACGTGTCGCGTATATTAAGAATTGTTTTCATCGGGTTACTAAAAAGGTATTTGCCATCATGTTCACCTGACTTAAGCACTCCAGACTTCTTCCAGTGAGGGTATTTAATAGAAACATCTTTGGATAATTCGACAATTGAAAGCCATCCGTGAAGAAATTGACGGAATAAGCCAAGAAACGTGACGACAAGAGATACATTAGAAACAGCGCGCCATTATAAAGAGCAAAATGATGGCTATTTAAAGGATGTAATTTTCAATACTAAATAAAATGTATTGGAATACATTATAAACGCATAAAATTTAAAAAAAGATTTAAAAAACGTAAAATTCATATACTTTTAATGTTGCAATAAAAATTATTATTATATTGATAGAAATTGGATTGGAAGATATTTAAAGAATTATATATTTGATAATTGATGTTTCAGTGCGTCGTAAAAGGTATTGCGCAATTCAATCCACTCAGAATCATTGGAAATGTGCTGTTGTTGTCGTTTTTTTTGTTTGTAATCTTTTTAGAACCACCTGACAAGTGTTTTATTTGGTAATCCGTTAAATCAGTATCATCCATTTACGAGTAACACATTTTACAAGATTAGACTACAGATAAGATACAGACTACGCTATAAATATAAATACGAATTCCCCTTACGTCCCGCTCTCTTTTCACACGTCTGCTTCCACTCTATATACTTTTAAAGTGTAAAGGTAACGATAAAAGTATCTTTTGTCGCCATTTCAAATTGCTTCTATATGTTACATTGTTTAATGAGTATGAACACTCCATTCGAAGAGAACTTCTGTTCAACAAATTCTTTGTTTCTGCACAGGCAGCAGCGAGGGATGTCGCATTTGGAATTCAATTTTATTGCAGAAATTGAATATGGATAGGAGTGATTGGTCGGAGTTGCAGGAGGATCGGAAAATCAATGGACGACCTATACCAGCGCCACAGCTACCGATGCACGTATATATCATGTCGGTAAATGATACAACACGGTTTTGCTTTCACGGTGTGCTTTAACAACTTTTTAAAACGCCCGCACAATATTTTCCCAACCAATAATACCAACAAAACCAGAAGCAAAATTGGGAAACATTCGACCGTCGGTCGGCGAACGCAAATTCGCTTCCCTAATTGTGATTTAAAATGGGAGGTGATTTAAATTTACCGCGCTCAACTGCTTTGCAAACTGCGGCTCACTGTTTCGGCCCTTTTGGCGTTGCTAGGTAACGTTCCAATTAAAGTGTGCTTTTCGATAATGATTAATTGAAACGTCGAGTACATAGTTTAAAGGTTGCATTCAGTTCATCAAACGTTTTTCTGGCAAATAAATGAAATTGTGAATTGCATTATATTCGAACGTCCATTTTGTTCATTGATTCGCGTTTTTTCAAATTTTATTTCGCATTCGCTTTAATACTATTACAAACAAAATCAATTCATCTCTATGATAATTCAATTCACTTGATAGAGTTAAAAAAGTCATAAATATTTTATTGAAAATTCCGTAAATAATCAATAGGCATTTATATGTAGATACACAATACATCATATAGAAACCCATTGTATTTATAATAAAATAACAGAATATTATGAAATATATATAATTAGAATAGTAATAACAATCAAATTTTACAAATATTTACAAACAAATGCGTATAAATAGGATATTGATATTTTTTCTTCTAAAAAATATGTAACGAAATTTGAATTTGTCCAAATATTTTATTGACATTAGATAGGTAATCTTTCCCGATGGATAGTTACCATTATGATGATTTTTAATTTGTAGGTTGGCTGTCGTCTTGTAGGTTAACTTCAGTAGTATATTGATGCTCTGCGATTTCTTTTGACTGTGAATCTGCTGCTATCCTTAACACTGTCATTGTCCATCGACTTGTCTGAAGAAGATCCATATGCTGAACCTCATTCATTTCACTGTCCATCTGTGGTAAACGATGGATGGCCCTATTGCTACAAGCATCGAGTGAGCCTTTGTGAGCCCTACAAAGGGCCTGGCTTGAACTAGCGACCACTGGCATATGGGTAGGACGACTTAACCATTCGGCTGTTAGACCCCGTTGATAAGTAAAAAAAAAGTAGAAAAAATTAGCCATCGTTATGCGACATGCGTTTACAATAGAGTGGCAGAGTTTAAACGAGATCGTACGACCTGCCAAAACAAACATCACAGTGGTTTAGAAATGGTGAAGAAAATCTACAAAATAGTATTGGATGACCCTCAACTGAAATTGCGTGAGATAGCGGACATGGTAGGCATTTCAAAAAGTGCTATACATCGCATATTGACTGATAATTGCTGGCTATTTTGAAGAACTCGACAGTTCTCACTATAAACAGAGTATCCAAACTATTGAACAACGCTAGAAAAGTCTGTCGATCTAAAAGAAGACTATATTAAGATATTTATTTCCATTTTTTGTGTTTTATATGTTAGGTCAGATACTTCTAAGACTACCCACGTATATCATTAACATAGCTACTGAAAATGGATTAGGCCCATTAAAAATATTTGGAAAAAAAACTTTAATAATAGATAAACAATATTTTTCTAAATACCTTACTTAATGTTAAATTAGTTATTAAAAGAAATTAAAAAGAGTATTAGCAGATCTGCCTTTCGATTTAAAATGTCAATTGTAAATATATATCAAAAAAAAAATTTAAAATTCTAGAATATAATGTATAAAATAACAAAATTTACTCGATAGTAAAATAAATAGATTATAGACAAAACAAATAACAATAAATGAGTTATTTTCTTTATTTAAATGATATTTTCAGAGAAATAAATAAAAAATAAAAAAAGAAATAAATATTATTTTATAGTTAAAAAAAGGGAAAGAATATCTAATCAGATCCTTGTATTTCATACAAAATTTATAGAAATAGAAAAAAACTTTCACATGCTATCTAACTGGGTTTAATAGTCTTTAAAACAATAAATAATTAAAAAGACAAAGTCACTTCAATGTTCATAATATTTGTTCAGATAACTTAATGATATCACAAAATTAGCTTTAAATTGAAAGAAATTGAATTAATTAAATTGAATTAAATTGAAGAAATACGCAAGTCCTCTTTGTATTCTCTCTTGAATTCCTGTTACAGCATGTAATAATATTTGAGAACTCATTTTAGTTTTTTTTTAATTCAAGTAACAAAAATTCAAATATGTGCTCACTTGTTAATAAACTCATCTTGTCGTCATAAATCTAATACGTTTAATAGATACTCAAACATTAAGGAACATTTTACAATACTCTGCTTCATTTCACATGAGAGAACCACGAACTCTAAATTATTTCATTTCGTTTGACAGTTAAAAATAAGACTTAATTCCTTTCTTATTTTCTGTTTCTATCATGAATAATATTCCCGTTATATGCCAGAGACTATGTTGTATCAAAATGTTTGTATTTATAATCAAATAATTCTAATAATTAATTCATTTTTCTATTTTAAGTTTAGTTTCATAAACCGTTTTTTCACTTGAAAATCCAGGTATTCCAATTATATAAACTTCTTGAAACAAAGCAGAGATAACAGCGTTGTTAATACTGCTGTTGTGGTACAAATTTATGTTTTAGCAGTTAGTGTTTGATGTATTAAAACTTAATATGCGATGTATTTCATCAATATAGCAATTGTTGTTTTTTAGTGTAATATGTTTTTGTTGCTGCTGTTATTCTTTTTAATGTTGTGCTTTTATGTGGCGACTGTTGTTTTGTTTACGGACTTTTATATGATGCTCTTTAATATAATTTGATGATCATTTCTGTTTTTTTTTACTGAGAGGCGGATGAAATTGTTTCCTACTTTGTTTATGAATAATACAGCCTTTGTAGTTTGCGGAATGAGTGTTTTTGCAAAAAGCGGAGCGCGCGTTTTTGCCTTGTGTTTAGTGCAAGTATTTGATGTATGAAAAATATGAAATTGAGCGAGAATTATAAAATTATAATTAATTATGTTATATTTTTTAAATAACAAATTCACAAATTAAATACTCAACTTATTATTATTAACACACTTTATTATAAAAACTTGGAACTTAATGTTTGCAATACATCAATGGTTTCGCCAATATCTCAATCTATTTGAAAGTGGACTTTAAAACCGGATACAAATTAATACCACACATTGACTGTATAAAAGAAAATAAAACGATTAGTTATAATAATATTTATACAAAAAAATTGTGTGTAGTATTTTTTAGAAATTATTTTTATATAAGTGACACCTCATTAAGTTCGTAGGATGACTAATTATATAACAAATTTTGGCTAATATTCTACTTTATTCATGAACATAGTCTCCTTCGAGAG